>NW_007090120.1:39437-41223 GCF_000164805.1 Carlito syrichta
TCCGATTTCCATGAGGGTATGTCCTTCATTTTCTAAGGTTCTTATGGTTTGAGGTTTTATATTTAGGACCCTGATCCATTTGGAGTTAATTTTTGTGTATGGGGATTGATAGGGGTCCTGTTTCAATCTTCTTCATGTGGTCAGCCAGTTTTCCCAGCACCATTTACTGAATAGATTCTCCTTCCCCAGTGGTAGGTGATGGAGGCTTTGTCAAAGATGAGTTGGTTCAGAAATTGAGGTCTTGCCTCTGGAATCTCAATGCTATTCCATTGGTCTATATGCCTGTTCCTATACCAATACCAGCTGTTTTGATGATTGTAGCTTTATAGTAAAGTTTGAAGTCTGGTAATGTGATACCACCTGCTTTGTTTTTTTTGCTGAGGATTGTTTTGGCTATTCTTGGTTGTTTGTGTTTCCATATGAATTCCTGTGTTGTTTTTTCTAGGTCTGAGAAGAATGCTGCTGGTAATTTGATAGGTATTGCATTGAATCTGTGGATTGCCTTAAGTAAGACAGACATCTCAACAATGTTGACTCTTCCAATCCATGAGCATGGGATATTTTTCCACTTTTTTGTGTCATCTTTGATTTCTTTGAGCAGAATTTTGTAGTTTTCATTGTAAAGGTCTTTCACGTCTCTGGTTAGGACAATGCCAAGGTATTTCATTTTTTTGTGGCTATTGTGAATGGAATTGTTTCTTATTTGGGTTGCTGTTTGTTTATTATTGGTGTAAAGAAATGCGATTGTGTTTTGCACATTTATTTTATATCCTGAGACATTACTGAAGGCCATTACCAGTGTAAGGAGGTTTTTGACAGGTTCTCTTGTGTTTTCCAGGTATACGAACATGTCATCTGCAAAGAGAGATAATTTGACTTCCTCTTTTCCTATTTGGATACCCCTGATTGCCTTCTCTTCTCTGATTGCTCTAGCCAGGACTTCCAATACTATATTGAACAGGAAGGGTGAGAATGGGCATCCTTGTCTTGTTCCAGTTTTCAGGGGAAATGGTTCCAATTTTTGTCCGTTTAGGAGTATGCTGGCTGTGGGTTTCTCGTAGATGGCTTTTACTACTTTGAGTTGTTTCCTGTATGCCTAGATGTTCGAGGGTTTTTATCAAGAAGGGGTGCTGGATTTTATCAAAAACTTTTCCTGCATCTAATAATATAATCATGTGGTTTTTGTTTTGACATCTGTTGATGTATTTAGTTACATTTATTGTTTTGTGAATGTTGAACCAGACTTGTGTCCCAGGGATGAAGCCTACTTGGTCATAATGGATGATTTTTGAGATGTGTTGTTAAATCCGGTTTGCTAGGATCTTGTTGAGAATTTTAGCGTCTATGTTCATCAAAGATATTGGCCTGTATTTCTCTTTTTTTGTTGGATCTTTACCTGGCTTGGGTATCAATGTGATGTTAGCTTCATAAAATGATTTGGGGAGGGTTCCATCTTTCTCAATCACCTGAAATAGCTTCAGTAGTATTGGAATCAGTTCCTCCTTAAATGTCTTGTAGAATTCTGCTGAAAAGCCATCTGGCCTGGGGCTTTTTTTTGTAGGTAGTTTTCTTATTACATAGTCAATTTCTTTGATTGTTATTGGTCGATTTAGGGCCTCAATTTCTTTTTGTTTCAACCTAGGTAGGTTGTGTGATGACAGAAAGTCCTCCATTTCCTTGAGGTTTTCAAGTTTGTTTCCATACAAGTGTACATAGTAGTCTCTGATGATCTTTTGTATTTCTTCAGAGTCAGATGTGACTTCATCTTTTTGTGTTTCTGATTGTG
>NW_007090120.1:41243-71420 GCF_000164805.1 Carlito syrichta
GGGCCCATCGATCTTGTTTATCCCTTTGAAGAACCAGCTTTTTGTTTCATTGATTTTTTGTATTATCTTTTTGTCTTCTATGTCCTGGATTTGGGCTTTCATCTTGGTGATCTGGATTCTTCTGCTGAAATTAGGGTTTTTGTGATCTTGCTTTTCCAGCTTCCTTAGGTGGCTTGTTAGGCTATTAATTTGTGCTCCTTCCATTTTCTTCATGTGTGTTTGTAGGGATATAAATTCCCCTCTTCCTACAGCTTTCAAGGCGTCCCAGAGATTTTGGTAAGATGTTTCTTCATTTTCATTTGTTTCCAGGTATCTTTTGATCTCCGTTTTGATTTCATCATTGATCCAGGAGTTGTTTACCATCATGCTGTTTAGTGTCCATGTCTTTGTGGGTTTTGGGGGGACCTTGTTGTTGTCAATGTTTATTTTTATTCCACTGTGCTCCGAGAAGGTGCATGGCAGAATTTCTGTCTTTTTATATTTGCTTATGCTTGATTTATGGCTAAGTATGTGGTTGATCTTGGAATACGTCCCATGCGGTGATGAGTAGAATGTGTATTCTCTGGTCTTTGAATGGAGTGTTCTGTAGGTATCAATTAAGTCTATTTGGTCCAGAGTCACATTGAGGTTACGAATCTCATTGTTGATTTTTTGTCTCGATGATCTGTCGAGGGTTGTGAGTGGGGTATTAAAGTCCTCAGTTATGATTATGTTAGAGTCAATATCTTTCTTTAGTTTTCCTAGGAGTTGCTTTGTAAAAGTTGGTGCACCTATATTAGGTGCATATATGTTTAGGATAGATATTTCTTGTTGATGGAGTGAACCTTTTATCATTATGTAGTGGCCCTCTGTATCTTTTTTAATTTTTGATAACTTAAATGGTATTTTGTCTGAAATTAGGATCACTACTCCTCCTTTCTTTTGTGTTCCATTCACCTGGAAATTTGTTTCCCATCCTCTTACTTTGAGTCTGTGCATGTCCTTTCTAGTGAGATGGGTCTCTTGAAGGCAGTATATTGTTGCCTGGTGATATTTGATCCATTTTGCCGTTCTATGTCTTTTCAGTGGTGCATTTAGTCCATTCACATTCAGGCTAATTATTGAAATGTGAGAGTTCATCCCTAACATACAGTTCTTTTATAGTTGTTCTTCCACTTGGTTTATTGTCCTTCTTTTGTTTTTGGGGTTGGTTTATATGTATTTTATTCTTTTTCCTGTACTCTTGTGAAAAATGTTGCTCTTTTTTCCCCCTTTTCTTCTGTGTTTAGTACTTTCTTAAGTGTTTCATGTAGAGGTGGTTTGGTGGCAGCGTAAGTTCTTAGGGATTGGATATCTGGGAAAGATTTTAATTCTCCCTCGCTGATGAAGCTTAATCTGGCAGGGTAGGTTATTCTTGGCTGAAATTGTTTATCTTTTAGGACTTTGAAGATAGGGCTCCAAGCTCTCCTAGCCTGCAGGGTTTCTGTAGATAAATCTGCTGCTATTCTAATTGGTTTTCCATGATAGGTAATCTGACCTTTTTCTCTTGCTGCCTTTAGGATTTTTTCTTTTATGTCTACTTTGTTTAGGCAAATTATTATGTGTCTAGGAGTTGGTTTTCTCATTTGTTGTCTTGCAAGTGTTCTCTGGATCTCTTGTGTTTGAGTTTTTGCATCATTGATTAGATAAGGGAAGTTTTCTTAAATGATCTCGTGGAAGGTTTGTTCCAATGTGGTCTGTCTCTTTGTCTGCCTCTGGCAGACCAATTACTCTTAGGTTAGGCCTCTTGAGGTAATCGCTCATCTCTTGAAGGTTTTTTTCTGTCTTTTTGAGCTTGTTTTCTGTGTTCTTGAGAGTTTGGGTTATTTCTATATTTTGGTCCTCAAGCTCTGAGATTCTTTCTTCTGCTTGGGTAATTCTGCTTTCCATGCTTATCAGTTTATTGTTTATCTCATTCACAGTATTCTTTATTACTGTTATCTCAGATATCAGCTCCTTTCTAGTTTCTTTTTGAGTCTCCTCAATTCTTTTTAATCTCTCCATTAATGTCTTGACGTCTAGGGTTGTATTTTGAGACCATTCAGTTGTTTGCATTTCAAAGTCAGTTTTCTCAGTGTCTGCCCTCCCAGGAGTCTGGGAAGGACCCATATTCTTCTTTTGGTTTTTCTTCATTTGTGTAGATTTTTCTCTCTGGTCCCTTAGTGGATCAAGTTCCTGAGATCTAATCTCCAGCCTCTCTCCTCTGTTTCTGTTGCAGGTAGTTAGCTTGTTGCTTGGAAGGTCTGTGACACTAGTCTCTATTCAGTGTAAGGGAGGGACTTTGTCTCC
Organism: Carlito syrichta; assembly: GCF_000164805.1. Classification (NCBI taxonomy): domain Eukaryota; kingdom Metazoa; phylum Chordata; class Mammalia; order Primates; family Tarsiidae; genus Carlito; species Carlito syrichta. The sequence goes on from NW_007090120.1 coordinate 43,551, forward strand.
TGTTAATGACGTCACCGTGGGAACCGAGGTGGAGGCTCTGCTAGGTGGGCGGGGCAATGCGATGTAAATATGCCTTGAAAACGGCGGAGGTGGTGGTTTTACTTTCACTTTTAGGGGCCTCCTGTGGGTCTCTAGGTGGGACCAGCTACACAGCTGGGTGCTGGATCTGGGGTGCCTCCAGCCGCTGGGGTGGAGGACAGGATCCAGCATTTCCTCCTCTGGAGCTGGAAGCCTGCAGTCGGCACCTTACGCCATCTTGGGGTTCTGCCCCCTTGCACAGGCTTGTGGTCGTGCACGCTGAGTGCCTCAGCCAGGGTGGGCCCGGGGCTTCTGATCTCCAGAGCTCTAGAGGGTAGGTGTTGGCTCTGGGTCCCTCCCTGGGCACTTAAGTCAGAAATGGGACCGATACCTCTAAGGGGCGGGTACTCAGAGCCTTCCTGCGTGACCGGCAGCTTCGCGCTTGGTGCTGGTCACGATGGGGGATGGAGCTGGGGTTCGAGACTTGGAATTCCCCAGCCGGCCAGAATCACATATAGTGGAGCAGCTACCATCTGGCGGCAATGTCTGGCCCCGCATGGGACCAAAAGTCCCCAAGCCTCGTACCAGTGCAGCTGGAGGTGGGCGGGGGGGTGCAGGAAGAAAAGTAATAGTCTTTTTGGGAAACTCACATTCGTAGAATCTCAGGGATCCATCTATGCGGTGGCCATCTTGCTTCCATCTCTAATAACAGCATTTAAACTTCAACTAAAGAAGGACAAAATTAAATAGAAAAAATAAACAATAATCTTCAATCTATTAAAAGGCAGGTAGAGAAAAGAAGGAAGTAACAGAAAAAAGTAGAATCGTTGCAAAACAAAATGTTAGATAATAGAAAGAGGTAAACCACATATGGATTCTGCTAATCAGTTAGGACAGAATATTCAACTTAGAAAACCATGTCTACATATAATTTACATTAAACACATTAAATTACAAAGAGACACAAATGTGAAAGTAAATGATCAAAAATAATATACTGGGAAAATACTATAATGAAATCTTGGGTATATTAGACAAAAGAAACTTTTTAAAAATAGCATTTTTAGATACAGAGATTATCTACATCTATATTTATCTATATATCCACATTTATATCTATACGTATATATGCAAAAAAACACTTAATTTAGCAGAAACATATGTCACTTTAAACATTAACATGCAGCTAATAAATTCTAATATAATAGAAATCAACAAATGTTTCAACATTTGAGAGATTTCAACATAGCTATCAATTTTGTCAAATCAAAAGTTAAAATAATGGCGAGAATTGGCAGGCTTAATAAACTTGAGCTAGCAAATATGTATATATGTATGTGTGTGTGTGCCCCAAACTGTAAATTACACAGTCTTCTTAGGCATACATAAAACCTTAAAACTTGTAACTTACATAAATTAAAACATAAACAATATAACATTTTATGAGATCATAAAGGAAGTCATATTTCAAAGTCATGACATGGTATAAACCATGTTCTTAACAAAAAAATAATTAGAAGTCAAAAAATAAACAAAACCTGTACACACACACACACACACATACACACACACACACAGACACACATATATGCATTTAGAAATTTACAAGTAAAGTTTAAAATAACACATAAATCAATACAAATCATAAGGGATTTTTAAATACTTAATACTGAATTATGAAATAGATTTCCAACATGTAGGATGCAACAAGATGATACTTAGAGAGGTTTATAGCCTTTTATGCTTATAGAAAAGAACAAGGGCAGATTCAAATTTTAAAAGAAGATGAAGGACAGAATTAACTCTATAAATGTAGGGGATAATTTAATGAAATGGAAACCAATATATGATGAAGGAAATTCACAGAGAGTTAGATATTAGGAAAGATCAATAAACTCCAACTCCTACCATGATAAACACAATGGAATAGAAAGAAGGTAAAAATTAGTAATGTTTGAACAGGAGAAAAGAAATACCACTGAAAAACACGCAAATTCGTGAAGCATTCCATGTTTAAAAAAATTAAAATTATTAAGATAATACTAAGAGTAATTTTATACAATAAATTTAAAATGAAATGAAATGAAGTTATAAATAATAGAACTTAATAAAACTGACTCAGATGAAATAGAAAGCCATATAGTCTTATATTTATTAAAAACATTGTATTAGTAGTTAACAATTATCCCTTTATAGAAAACACTCAGCTCTGAAAGTTTTGTAGGAGAGTTTTTCCAAGTTTTAGAGGTACAGTATATCCCTATATTCTGCAAACTTTTAGAAAATAGAAAAAGGGCATATCCCCCCAATTATTCTACAAGTTAGCACAACATAAAAAGTAGTATCAAATAAATGCAGTAAAAGAAAACAGAAACAAAAGAGGAATTTGATTCTATTTATAAACTTGTGTGCAAAATATGTGGTATTTATAAAATGAATATGGAAATGTATACAACTATAATTAATCATGACTAGGTTGTACTTATTCTAGAAATGTAAGCCATTTAAAAATTTGGACACTTTATCCACTATATTAACTGAAAAGAGGAGAGAAACCTTATGATCATCTTACTGGATGGAAAATATGCATTTGAAAAAATTCCGGACCCATCTGTGACAACAACAAGTATCTTGTTCCCATATACACTGGTTGGCAACATATTTTCTGGAAAAAGATAAATAATAAATATTTAAACTTTATGGGCCAAATCATCTGTGGAAGCTATGCGATTCTATTAATTTAGCTTGAAAGCAGTCAGAGAAAATATGTAAATAAAAGAATGCGACCATATTTTAATAAAACTTTATTTATGAAATGTAAATGTTACATAATGTACACATGTCCAATATTTTCTACCTTGGAAATTTTTTTTGCCAACTATTTTATAATATGAAATCATTCTTAGTTCAAGGGGAGTACCAAAACTAGTGGCAGGCCAGACTTGACCAGTGAGCTCCAGTTTGTCTACTCCTGGTATACAGTATCATATTGGAGGGTAGGGAGTATAGGGAGACAAGTATAGGGAATATGGGGAGACAAGGAAAAAAATACATATGTAGAAAAACACATATATACATACATATATATCAAAGAAAGAAGCTGCCATTAACTACTCAAACTGATAATTTACTGCAAGATAATTTACTGTTAAATTATAGGAATTAGGCTGGACTCAGTGGCTCAGCCTGTAATCCCAGCACTTTGAGAGGTCGAGGCGAGTGGTTTTCCTGAGCCCGTGGGTTCAAGACCAGCCCAGGCAACTTGGCAAGACCTAATCTCTACAATAAAAAAATAAAATAAAAATTAGGCATGGTAGCGTGTGCCACTGCACTCCAGCCTGGGCAACAGAGTGAGACTCCAACTAAAAAACAATTATAGGAATTAAACATTTGCCAGAGGCTGCATATAAAATCAATATTTAGAAATAGATTATAATTTTATTCATTAGAAATAGACTGTTAGAACTATAACTTTAACATTTTACAAAAGCATCAAATTATAAGATATCTGTAACAAAGATTTTTTAAAAGTTGAATAAGATCTGTATAGAGAAAATTAGGAAACTTTTTAACCACATTCGATGAAACCATTAAACACCACTGGATGAGACCATTAAAGTATTAGCATTTAGGATCTACTTATAGATCCTAGGTATGTATGAGCAGCACCAACATACAGAAGAAAACAGAAAAAAAAAGCCATGAAGCCCAGTTGCAAAATGGACAAAAGATATTTCTTCACAAGAGAAAACACAAATAGCTTCTTAGTAATTAGGAAAATGGAAGTTAACACAATGAGATACTTTTTATATTCATCAGATTATAAGTAATTATCTCCTTTTAATAATGATAATTGTTATATAATTATAAAATATTTGTTATTTTTATTTGGTGAGCATTTGCTATGTGTGAGGCCCCTTACAAAACACTTACTGCTTTACCTTAGTTCCTATATAAAACTGGGATGATTATTTTTATTTCACAGGCTAGAAAAAGGATTTTTGGCAAGGATAAATAATTTGCTATGTTCTTGTAAAGCCAGGATTCAAGTCCATTTCTGTCTGACTTTTAACCATTTCAATGAATATTTGGGTAAATTAAATAATTTAGGTTTTGCGTGCCGATACGTTTTCAGGATTATACACAGGGATGAACAAAAGAGTTCAAGACAGCATGCCTAATTAAGTTTTCAGTCTATGGAGGAAACTGGACATCATGAATAAGCAAACAAATAAGTACACAATCAAGAATTGTGATTTTAGCCATGAAAGATAAAATTCATGGTGCCATACACTTATGAGAGAGAATGATGATAGTGTAAAGACAGGAGGAGATGGCTTCATGTGAACTAGTGAGTTGTTTTATTTCAAAACTGTAAACAAGCAGTTATCATTGGTCCTCTTTGTTTTCTTTGTTCAACATTGTCCCCCCTCTTCCAAGTCTCTCCCATTACAGTTGTGCCAGCCCCTTTGTCTTCAGGCTGTCCTCTGACTATTTCCCATTTGCTTTTTCAAAGCCTGTATAAAGGAGTCCTCTGATCTCCCTCTCCCAACAATATCATTTCTATTTTGACTTTCTATGCTGAGTTTCCACCTTGAGACACATCCCTACATGTGCCAGATAGTCTAATTAAGCAATGTCTATGCTATATTTCAATACTGAGGAATTTTATGTTAACTACTGCAGGCATTTACAAAGGACATCTGCCCATTGCTTTACCTAAGGGCATAAACCTAATAATAGGACTTCAGATACTATATTGGGTTTGTGGTAGATATTAAAGAAATAATGAAAACTTCTAGGCCTTCTCAAATCGCACCTCAAAAATGGCTACATGAGCTCTAGATTCAACATGTAGACATTCAGTCATAGTCCTTAGAATAAATGAAAGTATAATAGTTGAATAGATTTTATCTTTTCTGTCATGTTAGTGTAAGTACTACAACAACTTGTCAAATCAAACAATTGCTTTTTATCCTTTTCATTTTCAGTAAATGAGCTTTGTAGAGACCTAGTCGTTCCTTTGTTCTTTTGATAGCTTGTTCTGCTCATTACATGATATGTGGGATTATCAAATCACTAAGATTTTGCTCTTTCTAAAATATATTATAAAATGGGATAAGCTTTCTGAATTTTTCTAAATGCAAATGTTGAGTCAGAATTAAATTCAGAAGATTAAATTTAAAACAAGGAAGCTGACACAAAATTTCATGGTTATTCCTAAATTATAGCCCATGGGTATTCAAAAGAGGCTTTCAAAGTAAGAAAAAAAAGCCACAAGGTGATAGCTGAGAGAATTTTGAAACCTTAGCGAAAACAGAAGGTATATAGACACGGTAAAATAATGAGGAGACTTCTGAGATTCAGAAAGATATACTATTGTACCGCATGGTGATCACAGTTAATGTAAAGTATATTTCAAAATTGCTGAAAGAATGGATTTCAAACATTATCACTGCACAAGCAAAAATAAGTTGGTTAGATGATAAATACTTTATTAACTTGATTTAATCATTTTACTGTATCTATTAAAACATCATATTGTACCCAATAAATATATACAGCTATCATTTTTCAATTAGAAATACATTTTTTTTTTTTATTAACAAAATCATGAATTTTACAGCAACCTGGATGGAATTAGAGTTTATAATACTGAGTGATCTCTCACAGAAACAAAGATCTGAGTATCACATGTTCTCACTCAATAGTGGACCTTGAACAACTATTGTAATCTATAAGAAAAGGATTGACAGTGGTGGGAAACTATGGGGGGGTGCAGGGAGGGGAAAGGAGATGGGATTAACGGTAGTCAATATCTGTCTGGGGACTGGGGGCACATCTCATCAACAAGGGTACCTGCACAATGCATATTTGTATATCTAACCCTTAACTGTACCCCACAATTTTAAAATAAAACATGTTAAAAAAAGAAATATATTTAAAAATATAAACAAAAGGAACTAACATAATATTATATTTCCTTTAAAAAACTGAGCATTGTGTTCTTTGAATCTGATGTTCTATAATGCAAAGACGGGAATTAGTTTATTTCAGGTGTACTGTAGTTGTGTGTGTGCTTATTTCAGGTGTACAGTAGTTGGTTGTATGTCTGCTTTCTCTGCCAGACCATTAAGTTTTTGAGGGCAGGGTCTATGTGATATTCACCTTTGGTCCCCTGAACCTCATTCAAGTCCATGTGCATGAACTCACTCAACAAATATTATTTGAATGACTTAATTAATAAATATACGGCCTTTAATGAATGTCAAGGAAGCTGAGTCATTTTCACTTCAATTACAACAAATCGTACATTATAAAATTTTATTAGCTATTATGCCTATTGAACCAACACCACAGGTTAACTCTGTACAACCTGGTCCTATAATGCAACAGAGATTATTACTTTATGGAGAAGCCTTTCCTTAGGTATCTCCCTACCTTAATCAGAAAAAGATGCTTCTTCCTCCATGCTTTTAAAGAGTCCTAATAATATCTCTAAAAAAGCATGCATCAAATTGACCCAGAGTAATCTCAGAGTTACTCATTAATCTTCTTTCCTCATGCATCACCATCCAATGGGTTACTAAATAAATCTCTCAATTCCTAACTCTTAAATACATTTGTATTCCCCTCTTTTACTCTAAATTTATTGCCATTATTTTTAGTTTTTTGACTTATCTTACTGAACTTTCACAAGATGGAAAGTTGGTAGGAAATGTAATAAGAAGGGAAGTTTAATGCAGAGACTAAAGTCAAAGCACTGAAAAATTTAAATGAGAAATTCATCATGCAATTTTTCATCACTTGGAAAAATAATTTCAACTCTTTTCTGAACTCCTCTGGGAAAACAGTGTATATGTAAATATGGACTATATAATTGATCTAAATTCCACTTTGCTTTGAAATGAAGATATCTTGTTTCCAGTAATAATGCATCTGCAGTTTTATGTAATGAAACTCAAAGAGAAAATAAAAGTTAACACACAATATTTCATTTATATAAAATTAAACAGAAAAGATTTCCAAGACTAAAATTAACCTAGAATATTTACTAAGTGTAATACTCTGGTCAATGGAACTTAGGAATTAGCAAGTAGGTAAATAGGTTTTGCCACAGTGCCAAATTTAATTACTTAATTAAAGCCATCTGGAGAATTGTGTTTAGAAGGTTGGAGGATTAGCTTGTACCAAGTAAAAGAGAATTCAGTGGTGATTATCCATGTCTGCCATGGGTGTGAAAGGCAGAAAATTCTGAACAGACTTCTGGTTTTAGTGAGTATAATGTCATGAAGTATTTCCAGAGTGGCTAAGTCATGGTATCATTCCAATAGGTACAGTTTTTGTTTAATGCTTACTTGAAAATATTTAGTATTTTGTTAGCCATTTTGATGGCAGCAGCTCAGCTTTGTCACGTTCAAATGACAGTTGGCAATGACTCTGCACTCCTTTTCATAGATGCAGCACTGGGCTACCCATTACATAAGGGAACTACATGACCACACTCCCTGGGAATAGCATTTCATTAGTCTATACATGGTACTGCATTTCTTATGGATGGGATCATGTATCAAGGGAGGAGGAACCTATGACACATAATTAAAACAACTCTGCAAGTAAGAATTAGAGTTTAACTGTGTAGTAGAAGTTGTAGCTTTTTATGGCTTTCTCCTTTTTACAGAAAAGAAATTATTTAAGTTTGTGGAGTGGTTGTTCTGTCTTGAATGTGATTCCTCAAAGAGTAATTAAAATATTTAATTTTATATTAAATTAATATAATTTCCTTTCTAGTCTTTTTGTAAAAAGATGCTCTAGGAAACAAAATAACAACATGGAATGCTGTTTCACTGACTAATTTTCATCAGATTTATTAAAGAATATTATAATAAAGACCAGATGTATACAAAATAAGCAGTTGTGTGTTGCAGTATTTTATAAAAAATGGCCAACCTGTCTCTATTTCTAAGTTAAAAATATTAGTTGAATTCCCAATACACAATATACTCAGATAACAAATCTGCACTTGTACTCACTGAATATATATTTAAAAAGTTGAATTAATGAATTTGCCTTTTGAAGAGTATAAACTGCTATTTTTATTCATAGAAAACCAAAAAATACAAACTAAGAAAATACTTTTAAACGTATCACATTAAATTAATTATATTATCAAAGCAGTAACATTAATTGCTGACAAATTAGACAAACATCAAAGTTCTTTAAGAAGAACTCTTTATAAGAATATATTATTATAGAAAAAAACATGTAATTTGAAATCAGGACCTTCGTGCTTCATTCTGAAGTTGTAATTAAAAAACAAACAAACACACACACATACCTACAGAACTCATGAAAATAAAGTGCAAAACCAAACCTAAAAATAAAATTTAGTTACACTGTCAGATATATGATAAATGTATATTTAAAAAGTGGGCTTTCATTTACAGCAGCAATGGTTTAAGTAAAGATATAATAAAAAGTTTCCAGTCATAAGAACAACATGACAACCACACATTTTCAGAAATATAGAACTGTGAGAATAGTATTAACAATAACAACAACAAACACTATAAAGTTGTAAAACTTTACTGAAATACATATAAAGTCTCTGGTTTAATTCTCTCAACAAACCTGATTGTGGTATTATAAATATTCCTGTATTATATACAAAAAAAACTTAAGCACAGAGATAATAAATCATCTTAATTCAGGTCTGAATTAAAGTTCTCATCCTGGGAATTCACGTAAAATTTCTTCAATGGATCAAATAACCCCAGTACAATTTTTACTCTGGGGGTTGGGGAGGGGGTACAGCCAAGGCAGCTGTGATAATTAATTTTATATGTCAACTTGACTAGACCATGGATCCATAGCCATAAGAGTTTTAGTCGCATCCCATATTTGATTCAAAATGAACTATATTTCTGAGATTTTTATTTTTTTATTTGAGATGGAGATTAACATTTCAACTAGTAGACTTTGAGTCAAGGGGGTTTTCTTCTGTAATGTAGGTGGGACTTATCTAAACAGATGAATGACTTAAGAGAAAAAGACCAATGACCCCCTTCAAACCTTCATGGTGGGGGGGGAATTCTGCCAGCAGACAGCCTTCAGGGTCCATCTGCAACTCTTCCCGGGGTCTGCAGCCTGCTGGCCAACCCTGTAGATCGCTCATTGGCTCTATTTTTCTGGAGAATCCTGGTTAATACAAATATTTCAGGTATCTAAGGAAGGCAAATGTAGTAGTTATTTAACATCAGCAATAACTCATGATGATATGAGAACAAGATGGGGAAAAAAATCAATCATCTCATCCATTCTTATACTTTCCAAAATAAATAGATGATGCTTTTCCTATTTTGCATATTAAAAGAAAGTAATAATCTTTTATCACACTATTCTCACCAGTGAGACCCTGAAATAACTACATAGAACTGAAGCATAATATAAAATATAAATATCCCATTTTCTGATTAATTGTGGTGCCTTTCACTTGAATTTAAGTAAAATAATTAAATATTTTTAATGGAAATATGTTTAAAAAGGAGAAATAAATAAGTACTTTCCTCTTTCAATGTGAGGTTAACTTACAATTAACTATCAGCTATTATATACAAGGATGTGTGAGATTCAACTGGTTGAGTGTATTAACATCATACTTTTACACCAATTCACTTTTAGAATAAAACTTAGTTATTACTTAGTCTTTGTTAAAGGTTAAGATAACTTATGTAAGATCAAATGTGTTTGGTTTGATTTCATACCTTAGAATTCTTATTAAGAGGTTCTGTTTTAGATGAAAAATTTCCTAATTCTTTAATGCATAATATAAGCTAATACCCACAAGGTCACAATCCATTGGAAAGGAATATACAAATAAATCTAATAAATGCTTGGTGGCAATGATGACATTTTTTCAATTTCCCATTTGATGATTTTTTTTCTAAATTTAACCTTAAAGCTACCGTTATTTGCTTTGTGTTTAAATATTATATGGACAATAGTAATCATAACAGTTTATATTTTGCAAGTACTTTTTATATACCAGGCATTTTAGAAATAGATGCGTTATCTCAACAAAGACTCCCCATACCACTATGGTAGGCAGAATTCTAAGAAAATTCCCCCAAGATGATCTAGTAGAATCCCCCCCTCATTGAGTGTGGGTACACTTCTGACTTGCTTCTAGCCAGTAGAAGAATATGGCAAAGGTAACGGGATGTCACTCCTGTGGTTATGTTAGGTTATGTGAGTATACAAAATTCTGTCTTGGCAGCAAGGGAGCAAGTCTCCTGTTGGCCTTGAAGTAAGTGTCATGCTGTGAAAGGGTCTGTGACAAGGGCACTGCAGAGCAAGGAGCTCTGGGAGCCTCCAGGAGCTGAGAATAGCCCCTGGCTGACAACCAGCAGGAAAGAGACTAAGGAAAGACTGAATTCTTCCAGCAATACATGACCTTGGAAAATGACCCTAAGCTCCAGAAAGGAATATAGCCTGGGTAACAAGTGGATTGCAATAAGGTGAGATGCTGATCAGAAAGCCCTGTAAAACTAAACTTCTGAGCTATGAAAATAGTGAGATAATAAATGTGTTAAGTTGTTACATTTGTGGCAATCTGTTACACAGCAATGAAAACTAATACAATCACTGCTGCAAACACTATTATAAATTTTTTCCATGTAGGAGAAAAAGAATACATAGAAGTTATGTTAATATCCATGCTAGCAGAATGTATCAAGTATTTGTATCATTTTCTGCCCAATAGCAAGGCTGGTGACTGTTCCATCTCAGCACACAAATTTACAGTTGTAACAATAGGAGCTGTTCTTGGGGGGTTCTATGATCAAGACTTTGCAATATATATCATAATAACATATGCCTCTGATTTTATTTTATCATATGGTTATGTGAGTTAACATTTACTTCTCTAACTTAAAAAACAAATAAAAAGCACAATCCCATTCACAACAGCAGCAACAACAAAAAATGAAATACTTTGGCATCTTCCTAAACAGAGAAGTGAAAAATCTTTACAATGAAAACTATAAAACACTGCTCAAAGAAATCAAAGATGACACAAACTAATGAAAAAATATTCCATACTCATGGATTAGAAGAATCAATATCGTTAAGATGTTCATCCTATTCAAGGCAATCTACAGATTCAAGGCAATACTCATTAAATTATCAACATCATATATCATTCTTCTGAGACCTGGAAACAATAAAACAGAAATTCATATGGAAACATAAATGACCATGAATAGCCAAAACAATCCTTAGCAAAAGAAAAAGCAGGAGGCATCACACTTCTAGACTTTAAACTTTATTACAAGGTTACAGTAATCAAAACCGCCTGGTATTGGTACAAAAACAGGCATAAAGACAAATGGAACAGAATAGGGCTTCTGAGAGCAAAATCTTAATTTCTTAACCTACTCATCTTCGACAAAGCCTCCACTAACATTCACTGGGGAGAGGCAACTTATTTAGCAAATGGTGCTGGGAAAATTGGCTGACCATATGCAGAAGATTAAAACAAGACTCCTGCCTATCACCATACCCAAAAAACCAATTCAAAATGGAACAAAGACCTAAACGTAAAACCTCAAACAATAAGAACTTTAGAAAATGCAGGAGACACTATTATGGAAATTGAAACTGGAAATCAGTTTCTAATGAAAACCTCCAATGCCCATGCCATAAGAGATAAGATTGACAAGCAGGACCTGATCAAACTGACAAGCTTCTGCAAAGCAAAATAAACCATCAAGAGTGTGGGGAGACAGCCTGGGAAAAAATACTTGCCAAATGTATATCTGAAAAAGCCCTAACATCTAGGATCTACAAGGAACTGAAACGTGCCTAAAAGAAAAAAACAAACAGCCCTATTAAAATGTGGGCAAAATATATAAATAGATACTTCTCAAAAGAAGACATACGAGCAACCAATAGATACATGAAAAAAATGTTCATTCTCACTAATCATCAAAGAAATGCAAACTAATACCACCTAACTCCAGTCAGGATGGCCATGAACAATAACTCAAAAAACAGTTGCTGGAGAGGATGCAGGGAAAAGGGAACACTTCTACACTGTTGGTGGGAGTGTAAACTAGTCCAACATCTGTGGAAAACAGCATGGATATTCCTAAAAGATCTAAAAATCAACCTTCCATATGACCCAGCAATCCCCTTTTTGGTAATATACTTGGAGGAACTCAAATCACTCTATGAAAAAGATACCTGCACTTGCATGTTTATTGCAGCATTATTCACAATAGCAAAAACATGGAACCGTGCTGCCTGATGAAAGTGGACTGGATAAAATATGTCACATATACATGGTGAAATAGTAAACAGTCATGAAAAAGGACAAATTTATGGACTTTGCAGGAACTTGGATGGACTTAGAGTCTATAATACTCAGTAATCTAACACAGAAGCAAAGAACTGAGTACCACATGTTCTCATTCATGAGTGATCCTGAACAATTATCATAATACGATAAGAAAAGGATTGGCAGTTGTGGGAAACTGCCAGGGGAGTAAGGGAGTGGGCACACTTCATCAATAAGGGTCCCTGATCTTAAACCAGGTGAAGTGGGGTCCAAAGTGAGGCCTGAACTTTACCTGTACAACAATGACCATTTGTATACCTAACACTGAATTGTACTCCATATCTTTAAAGTAAAATTAAAACAACAACAAACTAGCTCAAGATTTGTTTTTCACAGGTGACATCTTGTAAATGGAAATTTCAAGCTAAGGTTCTGGTATTTACTGATGAGTTATGTGGCTAGTCTCACTGTCACTGCTAAAACCCTCTGTCTAAGAGCACTATAATCCAGGATCAAGGAAATAAGATCCTGACATCCTCTTCTAGTGACTCAAATTATATTGGTCCTCATGTTGCTGACAAGACAGGAAGTGGTTGTAGGTTCAGAGCCATGGAAAAAAGTTCTAAGAGCAAGCCCTGGATTACATAGAAATAAGGCCATAGGTGACTATTAATTTCCTATTTCCACTGCTTAGGTCAATTGATTTATGTGACATGATCGACTCAGGTCAACTGATTGGCTATAGAGTTACCCAGCTTTAACAAAGACTACATTTTTTTTTTTAGTTTGTTAAACCAGTGCCTACTTTGAAAATTTCACCCCATTCTACCATGTATGCAAATGAAAAATAAGAAAGATGTGAACACTGTGTAATAGCATCTGTAATGGTAAAAATTTAATTGATAATATTACATTTGCATGCTGTCAAATTGCTGCACTTCATGTCTTGTTGATCTTCTAGGTGGTGATGTATTGGCTTCTCATTTCTTGTAATTATGTTAGCAACTTTGTGAAGTTGTTGCTTAAATATTCTGATGGGTTTGTTAAAAGTGAATCAATGGACAAGAACAGGATTTAAGATTATCTGGCATGAATGCTTTATTTTACAGTTGTGTCAACTTAAGGTTCAATGACACAAAGATGGGCAAGCCAATACTTGGTAACAGGGTTCAAGTTTCCTAATTCCCAGGCCAAAACGCCTTCCATTACAGTGAGTGTTTGCATATCTAAAGGTTAATGGTGCTTCCAGAATTTCCATACAGGAGAGTTTGAAAGTGACAATTTAATTGGAAGGAGGAAGGAATGTGGGGATAAAGCCATATTTTCACAACTACACTGTAATCACTTAGGTGGCACATTAATTTAGAAAATTTTGGAAGGAGATGAAGGAGAGTGTGTGTGCATGTTTGTGTGTGTGGTGTATAAAGGAAGCTAACCCAACTGGCTTCTTCCCTCCAGCTTTTTTTTTCTTTTTTTGAGATGGAGTCTCACTCCATTGCCCAGACTGGAGTGAAGTGGAACGTTCATGGCCACCCCAGTGTCAACTTGCTGGGCTCCAGCAATCCCTCTGCCTCAGCCTTCCAAGTAGCCAGAATTACAGGTGTGTGCTACCACGTTCAGCTAATTTTTGATTTATTGTAGAGACAAGGTCTCGTCAAGTTGCTTGGACCAGTCTCGAACCCACAGGCTCAGGCAATCCACTTGCCTCGGCCTCCCAAAGTGCAGGATTACAGGCTGAGCCACTGAGCCCAGTCTCCAGCTATTTCTTAACACTGGCCCATGGAGGTGAATAAGTATACAGTAAATTACATTATGATGCTGAAGCGAGAACGAGACACCCAGCAGCAGCACTTCACCATCAATGGGACTCATGGTAAAATTTGAAGAGGTTAAGTTCCACATACTCAAGTGGGGCTGAGGATCAGAGTAAGGAGGAGGTGGAGGAATTCAGTGGCCACCCAATAATTCTGAGTCTTAAATATGGAAATCCATTTAGGTGTTGGTGGTTAAGGGACTTTAAGTTTCTTCTGCATTCCTTTCACACCATTTTTACTTAGGCCCTATGTTGATTTGGTTAGGTTTGATGAGGGAGTGATTTAGGGAGACTTGTTGGGAGACCAAAGATCTTCCAACCCATGCTTCCAACCCCTGGAAAGTGAGTCAGCATATAATGAAGTTATAGATGTTTAATGAAAAATGTGCATTGCAGTCTGCCATTTATTGAAAGATTTGATAAGAATAAAATTGATGTCATAATTATAGCACCCATTAATTACACTGTGTAGGTCTCTGCTGCTGAGAATAATGAGAGAGTGTGGAGTGTCTTATGCCAAATGTATTAACTTTCTGCCCCAACTGAAACCCGACTCTCCCTCATTACACTGCTTTCCCTGCAACTCATACAAGTACTGTTGTTTTTCTTTTTCCTCCTACATCCTTCCTGCTGGCACCGTGGGGCCTACTTGTTCATCATTATCTCTTCCATCTGCTGTCCCTATATACCTTTTGTAAAACAAAAACAAAAAACTGAAAATCATTTCATCACTTGCAACTCCCATCGTGTGCTCTTTCAGGTTACAAATGGTCATTTCTAGATGATTTTTATTAAAAACTTGAATCAGACACTCACTCTGTCACCCAGGCTAGAATGCAGGGGCATGCTCATGGCTATCACAGCCTTGACCTGCTGGGTTCAGATGATCCATCTGCTTCAGCCTTCCAAGTGGATGGAACTACAGGTGAGTGCCATCACACCTGGCTATTTTTTTTAATTGTAGAGATGAGGTCTCACCACTTGCCCAGACTGGTGTCTGACCTCTAGACTCAGGCAGTCCTCTCACCTCTGCCTCCGAAAGTGCCAGGATTTCAGGTAAGAGCCTATCATCTATCATCTTTTATATGTATCTATAAATGCCAACTCTTTGCTTTATTTCACAAACACAAAGTGTTCCCATAATTAGCAGTAATGATAATTACTTTTGTTGTAAATATATTTGAATGATGGCCTCTTCCCTGACACAGCTCTCTATTTTTCAGCTAATTTTGGCTACAGAAAAACACACTACTATGATAGCCAGTTTCACTTTAAATTTATGGTCACCAAAATTAAATAAGTCCTTCATAATGTAAGGAACTGACTATTATTTTCTTAGTTAAGTCTCCTCTCTTAGACTATAATCTTATACCATCTTCTCTTTCCTCAAACCTCTAGTATTTCTTCCTCCAAACGTGATCCCAATAGAACTTGCTTTCCAATTAACTAAAAAATATTGATGCAATCACAAAACATCTTCCACAAACTTTCAGCATCCATCTTTGTCTGTGTCAGTGTAGTCTACCCTCTGTCTTGTTAGTGTGGATGTTCCTAGCAAAGGTCATAACCTCTACTTGTGCAATCAGTCCCACCCCCCACCCCCTTTCACTTGTTGAAAGCACAGTGCCTCAGCAATTCAATTCTTTCCTAACTCTCTTTCTACAACAGTCCTCACTCCCTCCCCCTGTCTACTAAGTCATTTGCATTAGGGCACAAATTTTTTGGAAAAAAAAAATCCTCAAATGCTCACATTTTACCCTCTATTGTTTATTTTTCTCCTTATGTTAATAGAAAAAGTTTTTTAAATTTAATTTTTTTAAAGATATGGGGTACAATTCAGGATTAGGTATACAAGTAGATATCATACAGGTAAAGTTTTGGCCTCTTTTTCATCCCCACTTTGCCTGGTTTGAGTCCAGGTACCCTTACCGATGTTGTGTTCCTCTGCAATCCCCCACCCCAGCAGTATCCTGCTACTACCAATCCCTTTCTTATACTGTTGTGGTAAATGTTCACATGTGGTACTCTGTTCTTTGTTTCTGTAATAAATCACTGAGTATGATAGACTCTAAATCCAAGTTGCTGTGAAGTCCATATGTTGATCCTTCTTAGTGATGGTATAATATTCCATTGCATATATGTACCAAAATTTTTTTTACCTAGTCCAGTTTCGATGGGCAGCACAGTTGGGTCCATGTTTTTGCTATTGTGAATAGTGCGGCAATAACCATGCGTGTGCAGGTATCTTTTTTATAAAATGATTTGAGTTACTAACAACAGGGGGATTGCTGGGTCATATGGAAGGTCAACATCTAGTTCTTTCAGAAATCACCACAGTGTTTTCCAAAGAGGTTGTACTAGTTTGCATTCCCACCAGCAGTGTAGAAGCATTCTCTTTTCTTGGCATCTTCGCCAGCAACTGTTGTTGTTTGTTTTATTAATGATGGTCATTCTTACGGGGTTAGGTTGTATCTCAATGTGGTTTTGATTTACACTTCTCTGATGATTAGTGAGGCTAAGCACTTTTTCATGTGTCTATTGGCTGCCCATAAATCTTTTTTTGAGAAGTGACTATAGCAAAATCTTAAGTGAGATGTCTTTACTCATGTCTGTACACGTTCTCCTCTCTTTTTTGGAAGCCACCCAATCAAAAGATTTTTTTCATCCATATAATTCTGCTAAGAAATTGCTCTTATTACTGTCGCTAATGATTTCTTTTCTAACCTGAGATGAACTAATTTAGTCTAATTACTATAAACATTGTCCATATGTGAGATATTCTCAAATTATTATCTCCAGCAAGGATACTTCCCTTCAACTCTATACATATATCAACAGTCTACTTGGTATCTCTATTTGAATGTTTCAAATACATCTCAAATATTACATGTTCAAAACTGATCTCCTGATATTTCCCCTTACATCTGCCTCCTCTACTTCTTTTTGTCAGTTAAAGGCAACTTAATTCTAGTTGTACAGGCAAGCTGTCGTGGTATCATTTTTTACTCCTCTATTTTTCTTACTCCTTTCTTCTGGTCACCAGAAGATCCCATGGGATCTGTCTTTCAAATAAACCCTGAAATTGACCACTTTCTACCACCACCACAAGAACCATCTCGATCCAGCTACCATAATCTCTTATTTAGATTATTAAAATAGGCTTCACATTCCTATCTTTGACCCCCTTCCAACTATTTTGAGCCCAGTGGACAGAAAGATTCAATTAAACTGTAATTTAGGTTTTGTCACTACACTGCTCAAAGCTCACAATGGTTGAGTTCACTCTGAGGAAGAGTCAATGGCTTGCAAGGCTCTAAATAACATCCCATCATTATCTCCCTGTCGTTCTCTTCCTCTTCCTCTCTTTCACATTGGTCCTTTTGTCCTTTTGCCTTTTGTTCTTACAGATATGCTTTTGTCCTAGTGACTATTTGCATTTTGCATTACTGTCATACTTTTCCGTCAAATATTCACATTGCTAGTTCTCTCAATTCCTTCATTCATTTTTACTAAAATATCCTTTCTCAACTAACCCTTCTCTTTCCATCCTATTTAGAATTCCACTCCCTTCCCTAACACACCATTTCCTATCATCATTCTGGATTAATTTCTTATCACACTATATATAGTATTTATTTTGCTTGATATCTGGTTCCCTCACTAGCATGAGATTGTTTTATTTACTATTGTATCTCGAATATCGAAAAGAGCACCTTCCACCCAGTAGAGTCACAATACATTTTTAAACAAACGATATTGTTTTAGATTCATTAGTACCAACATTTATACTTTAATTTCATATTTGAAAGGAGTACAGAATATGTGGGAATAAATGTATACTCTTGTCATATGGCATTTCTTAGAATAATTGACAGAAATTTTGAGTCATCTCTGGAACTCAAGGTGAAGTGAGCTCTCCCACAAAAGAATAAATTCCATGACATTGACCAAATTATCATTGTCTTCTAAATATCTAAGTTAAATAGTTCCTACCTCAGATCTTTCAATTTTTTATGCTCTTGATATTAAAAGAACACGGGGTCTTGGGTTTTCATATGCAAGTATAAAGCCAACCCTAAAAGGTACAGTGTACATTTAACATGTACATACAATTCAGTTCTGTAGTGTATTATTACATGTTTGCTTTTTAGGTATTTTCTTTCTTCTCCCCTCTCTCTTCCATTGTGGAAGCTCCATTTCATAATGGGCTACTGATCAGACCTGTTATTCTAATGGTGGAATCCCAAAGAAAAACATGTTTCAGATGTACAGTATTCCCCTCAGATTCCCTGGTGGTCATAGAAAGCAGTGGAAATTCTTGATGTATGAGGTCACTGTCACCATTGTCCAAGCACTATAGTATGGGAAATGAACAACACATAAAATCAAAGGGTATTTCTTCCAAAGCACTGAATATTCATGCACAAACAACAATTTTTTTCATTAAAGTACAAAATATTTCAGGCCAAATCTTAATGCTTAAATATCCAGAGAATATATCTCAGTCTAGGTGCCTGAGGTGGCAAATTTTGGGCACAGTTGTAAACAGCAATACAGAAGAAATTAATGACTCTCCTTCTAAGTGCCAAAACTTAATTTATCTTTGGAAATATGAAACCCTCTATAGATCTAACAACTTTTGCAGCAAAAGGACCATAAGTGTAGTTCTCTAGCCTTTGCTCTAAAGAATTAATTTTAAGCTATGCATATTTTTTTTCCTTAAGGGCTTTTTAAGCCTAAATTAAATTACCAAAAGCCTCAATAAAGTAACATTAAAGTTGAACTGAAATCCATGAGAGCAAGACAATTTGGAGGTAGGTTAAAATTCCTTTCTTGCTCTTCAACTTTAAATCAGAGTGCCATGTTAAGGTATTATAATGATCTAAGACAGTGTGTCATCTTTCATGCCAAGCAGCATATGTTACAATTCCTGAATTAGAGAACAGCTATTCCCCCAAATTATTATTTAACTACATAGTCATTCTCAGTTTAGATTTAGGTCAGGCACAAAAAGTTACTCTATAATCTTGGGAATGAATATCATAACCCTCAGCTCAAAGTACAATCATCAAAGCCTCATCCAGAAATGCATTATAGAACACTGAAAATTTAAAAAAGATTTGAATTATTGCCTAATATGGGGAAATGAATGTGTTTATCTTTGCAAATAATACTTGCATATAAGTGAGTCAAATGTGGCAAAAAAAATCCCAATAGAAGTTGCAAAATGAAACATTCAGGCATGAGAAGTCTTTGTCTTAAGTTGTTTTCAAGCTTCATCCTTTTATCTGCAATAACTAAAGCAAAGCCACAGTAGCTGCAGCCATTTGCATCTGAGGAAGAGATGTTTTTCTTTGGTGATACAGTTAATGAGTCTAAGAATATTCAGTATAATAATTCTGTCAAAGCCCCCACAGTCTCCTCAATGAGCGAAAACCTGCAGGATTCCAATGAGGAGCCAAGTAATGAGCTCTCACCATTTGCTCCCACACACTCAGGCCTCTATGGTTCCACAACATTAGCAACATGAAACAAAGACACATGCTTGACTTTAATAAGTGACTAAAGTTGCTGGCTTACTAGGCTGTTACTGCAGGTAAACTCTGTCTCAGTATTTCACAACATCTCCCTGCAAGGAGAAAGCAGGGAGGGCTTTGACAAATAGTTAGCTTTAATTTAATGTGGCAAATGATTGAGCAGAATAAGGCGAGAAGGGCATAGGAAGTGATGAGTTTCTGACACAAGTCTCCTGGGCTCATTGTGGATTGCAGTTTCACTGTTGGAGATGATGATTAAAGTGGGCTGCAGTGATTGGGCTATAGGCATATGTGACTGAGTTTTAGTTGATATTCTTGACAGACAGGAAGTGAACAAGCTTATTTCCCACTAGGAAAGGTTCAGGCATGATTAACTTGGGCATGACCAAATGAGTCAATAATAAGACAATGAATTTCTATCATAATAATTAAGTGGGAAAATTTGTGATTTGTTCTTATTCTGCACATACCAATAATGCATTAGCATGGCTCTATTTCATTTCATTCATTAGGTGAAGTCACATAGCTATAATTTAAGATAGCAAGTGTTCAATTTGAATAATTAAAAGTTATTTTTGCAAAACAATGTTACATCATTTTTCTGTATTTTATTTTTAGCATAGGCTTTTGCACACTAGCATTGAAGAAGTGATCTGAAATCTATATCTACATGCATACTAATTGCTTCAAGGGTGATACTTCCATCTAATATCAGGTCTTATTGATAGCAGTTACCAGAATAAGGGAAAAATTCATGTAGAGAATGGAATAGGTAAAAATAAATACATAATCTTGGGATATTAGGATCCAGTGTATTTTATGTGTATATGATTTTTGCAACTTATTAGAACTTTTCACTTTTTCCTCAAATAAAAAGTTACTATATATAATCTTCAAATCTTGTTATTGAAAGAGAACTCAGAAATCATAAAATGTGCTAGTTTAGTCTATGCAATGCTTTATTTTATAGTGCTTCCTGCAAAATGTTTTTCTTAACATTAATTTTAAAGAAGAGGAACTATCTTTTGGGTTTACATAATTGCAGGCTGAAAATATAGAGGGTTTTTACTGTCTTATTTCAAACTTCATCTTTTGGTATTATGCCTAAAATCAAAATAAGCTTCAATATTTTCCCCCATACAATTGAAAATGGCACATTTTCTAAGCATAGCTTTAGCAAACAGACGACAAAAATGACAGAATCCAGCAGTAACCCAATGGGATATTGAGGATGACATTAAAACCTTTTATCAATTTTTCTTGATTACAGTTATACAACTGTCTCATTCACAAGTATGCCATAAAATAAATTTATATTTTGCAAAAAATCAACCTATGCTCCAAGTGGCAGTTAGAGTAAACTTACAAGAGAATAGAGAAAATTTCGACACAATTTGGCATAATTTAGTTTTAAAGAATTCGTATGATATTTTAGAGAACACTTTTTCTTTGACAAAAATCTCCTAAGTAAATCAAGCTAGAATAATTTACTAAGGTTTAGTTTCACTTCCACCAAACTTCAGTTTTTTTCCCAATTTTAGTGTTTTGACATTTCTTCCACCTGCTTCACAGCTTCTCACCAGTAACTACCATTCGTTTCTTACTCATATGGGCACATCTTTCAGGACACACAAATGTGTAGAGACCAAATGGAACAGGATAGAGATTCTGGAAGCAAAACCTCAATTTCTCAACTAACTCATCTTCAACAAAGCTTCCAAAAACAACCATTGGGGAGAGGCGAACCTATTCAGCAAATGGTGTTGGGAAAACTAGCTGTTCACATGCAGAATATTGAAACAGGATCCCTATCTCTATATACAAAAATCAACTCTAAATGAGTCAAAAACCTAAATGTAAAACTTCAAACTATAAGTATCTTAGAAAACACAGGAGACACCCTTACAGAAAATGGAACAGGCAACCAATTCCTGATCAAAATCCCAAAACCCCATGCCATAAGAGGTAAGATAGGCAAGTGGGACCTCATCAAACTGAAATGCTTCTGAAAAGTAAGAGAAACCATTAAACTGGTGAGGAGACAGCCCACAGACTGGAAAAAAAATATTTGCCAACTGTATATCTGACAAAGTTCTAACATCCAGGATTTCAAGGTACTCAAATGTGCCAAAAGGAAAAAACAAACAGCCCTATTAAAAAGTGAGCAAAAGATATGAATAGATAGTCCTCAAAAGAGGACATATAAGCAGCCAACAGTTACATAAAAAAACGCACAGCCTCACTAATCATGAAAATAATACAATCCAAACTTACACTGAGATACCACCTAACTCCAGTCAGGATAGCCACTATTAATAACAAAAGACAACAGATGCTGGAGAGGATGTGGAAAAAAGGCAATGCTTCTACACTGCTGGTGGGAATGTAAACTAGCACAACCTCTGTGGAAAACGTGGTTATTTTTAAAAGATTTCAAAATCAACCTTCCATATGACCCAGCAATCCTCCTTCTGGGAATATACCCAGAGAAACTCAAATCACTCTATGAAAAAGATACCTGCATGCATGTGGTTATTACAGCACTATTTACAATAGCAGAAACAACAACTGTGTTGTACATTGAAAGTGAACTGGATTAAAAAATGTGGTACATACATATACAGGGTGGAATATTGTGCAATCACAAAGAAAGACAAAATTATGGACTTCGCAGCAGTTTGGATGGATTTAGAGTGTGTCATACTCAGTAACCTATCATAAAAACAAAGAACTGAATACCATGAATTCTCACTCATAAGTGGACTCTGAATATTTATCATAATACTACATGAAAGGGATTGACAGTAGTGGGACACTGCCAAGGGAGGGAAGGGGAAGCACATAACATCAATAAGGGTACCTGAACCCAAAGCAGGTGAAACAAGGACCAATGAGAGGCTCAAACTTCACCTGTACAATAACTTATGTTCCTAATCCTGGATTGTACCCCATATCTTTAAAATTAAAAAAAAAATCTTTGGCAAATTGTTAGAGGACTACAGTCTGAATACAAACTTCAGTAGCTGCATGAGAAAGAATGCAGACTTTACAGAATTAGTCCAGGAAAATCACAAAACAAATACCAGTGGTAGGTAGCAGCAACAATAGCAATAACAAATCCTGAGTGTGTGGGGGGTTGGAGGAGGGAGGAATTTGATTTCCAGAGTTGAGAAATTATGTTACTCCCAATGTCCAGTTTTCAACAACAACAACAAAAAATATAAGACATGGAAAAAATAGGAAAGTATGGCAAATCAGAGAAAAAAAACAGTAGAAAAATAATCCTAAGAAAGCCCAGATGTTGGATTTATGAGGTAAGGATTTTAAGTTAGCTATTATAAATATGTTCAAAGAAAAAAAATCCAATTTACAGTATTAAATAAATGTGCAAAAAGGATGTGAAACTAGTGATATGGAAATAAAAATTATAAAAAAGAACCAAATAAATATTCTGAAGTTAAAATGTACAGTGACTGAAATGAAAAATTACTGGAGGAGCTGGCTCAACAATAGACTTGAGGTGACAGAAAAGAGAATTAGTAAACTTGAAGACAGGTCAGTTGATATCCAGTTGAAAGAACATATAAAAAATTAAGAAAAATTAACAGAGCCTCAGAGAGTTGTGGGAAACTATGAATCATACCAACATATGCATAATACAAGCCACAGAATTAGAGAAGAGGCAGTAATGGACAGAAAGAATATTTCAGAAAATAATGACCAAAAATTTCCAAATTTTGAGGGAAAACATTAGTCTACATATCCAAGAAGCTTGGTAAACTCCAAACTGAGTAATCTCAGATTTCTACACTTAGACTAATCAAACCTTTGAAAACTTAAGTTAAAGATAAAACAATGAAAAAATAAAAAAAGAGACTCATTATAAACAAGGAATTCTCAGAAACAGAAAAGTAGTCTCAGAAATCATGGAGACTAGAAAAATGACATATTCAAGGTGCTAGAAGATGACCGTTAACCAAAAATTCTTTACTAGTAAACTATATTTAAATATTAAGAAAGTTGAGAAATTTGGGAAGGTCTCAGCAAAAACTAAGATTATTTTTCTATCAGATCTGCTCTGACTTAAATAATAGATATTTTCTTTAACTCAAATCCATACTATTAAATAAAACATATCAGTAGAGGTAACTACATAGATATATATTGCCATAATATGGATTTTTATTTGTGACTCTTCGAAGATTTGAAAGAAGACAGAATAAGAAAATAATTATTGTGTTGATGAGCTTATAATAAACTGTCACTTGTATGATAGTAACAGCACAAAAAATGGGAGGAAAAGTGGAGGTTCTTGAAACCAAGTTTTGGTAAGTTTTTTATTTAATATTTATTTTGTAAAATAAAATAAAATTAGTGTTAATCCAAATAGACTGTTACAAGCAAAGATGTTCATTATAATCTCTAGTGTAGCTACAAACAAAATACCAAAAAATATATAAAAGAAACAAAGGAATTAAAATGTCAGACTGGAAAATATACTGGGATGCCAAAAAAGGGTATACACATTTTAAGAGATGTTATCTATGTATTACTTTTAGTTTGCCATATTCAAAAGTGTCTGGATGCTGATGGTAATCACTTTGAGCAACTCTTGTAATTGCAGAAGTCAAGCATGACATGTATTCCTCTTTTGTTATCAGTAATATTGAGTAAAGACTTAACATCTTGAATCTACAAGGAACTCAAACGTGCTAAAAAGAAAAAAAAACAAACAACCCCATTATAAAGTGGGCAAAAGATATGAATAGACACTTCTCAAAGGAAGACATCCAAGCAGCCAACAGACACATGAAGAAATGCTCAACCTCACTAATCATCAGGGAGATGCAAATCAAAACCACACTGAGATACCACCTAACTCCAGTCAGAAAGGCAATTAACATAACTCAAAAAATAACTTGCTGGAGAGGGTGTGGTGAAAAGAGAACACTTATACACTGTTGGTGGGAGAGCAAACTAGTGCAACCTCTGTGGAAAACAGTGTGACAATTCCTAAAAGCTCTAAATATCGAGCTCCCAGATGACCCTGCAATCCCCCTACTGGGAATATACCCTGAAGAACTCAAATCACTCTATAAAAAAGATGCCTGCACATGTATGTTTATTGCAGCATTGGTCACAATAGCAAGAACCTGGAATCAACCATGCTGTCCATCAAAAGAGGACTGGATTTAAAAAAATGTGGTACATATACATGATGGAATACTACACAGCCATAAAAAAGAACAAAATCATGAATTTCGCAGTAACCTGGATGGAACTAGAGTCTAAAATACTGAGTGACCTCTCACAGAAACAAAGATCTGAGTATCACATGTTCTCACTCATATAGTGGACCTTGAACATCCTTCCTAACTATAAGAAAATGATTGACAGTAGTGGGAAACTATGGGGGGGAGGGGAAGGGAAGTGGAATTAACGGTAGTAAATATCTGTCTGAGGATGGGGAGACACCCCTTTTCAACAAGGGTGCCTGGCGGGGCTCGGTGGCTCAGCCTGTAATCCTGCACCTTGGGAGGCTGAGGTGAGAGGATTGCCTGAGCCAGTAGGTTCGAGACCCGCCTGGGCAACTTGATGAGATCTCATCTCTACAATAAATCAAAAAATCAGCCAGGCATGGTAGCGCATGCCTGTAATTCCGGCTACTCAGAAGGCTGAGGTGGAAGGATTGCCGGAAACCAGTAGGTCGAGGCTGCAGTGGCTGGGAGCGGCCACTGCACTCCAGTCTGGGCGACAGAGTGAGACTCCAACTCAAAAAAAGAAACCAAAAACCAAAAAACAAAAAAAAAGGGTGCCTGAACGAAACATATTTGTATACCTAACCCTTAACTGTACCCCACCATACCAAAATAAAAAATATTGATTAATAAAAAAAGAAAGAATATAAGTTCAATTAACAAAAATCTATTATGTTTTATACACTATTAATGAACAATCCCAAAACAGCATCATTGTTTTAAAATAGCATAAAACAATGAAAAACTTTAAAATAAAATTTTAAAAAGTGAAAAACTCATAAGCTAAGACAGTTAATATTGTTAAAACTAGCTAAGGAAGATCTAGTGAATGGAAAGCCATACCTAGTCATAGATGTTAATACTTAATATTGTTAAGATGGCAATACTTCCAAAATTCATATACAGGTTTAACACAATCTCAATAAAAAGTTAAGCAACATATTTCAGAAAGAAATTGCCAAGTCAGTCCCCAAAGGCATGTGGAAATGCAAAAGATTCAGAAGAACAAAAACAATCTTGCAAAATAACAAAGCTGGAGGACTCACAATTCCCAAAGTTAGAGTAATCAAGACAATGGTACTGACATCAGGATAGAAACCTAGGAGAATAAAATAGAATTGAAAGTCCTGAAATAAACCCTTAACATCTGTGGACAATTGATTCTTAATAAAAGTGCTAGGAGAAATTCAATGGGGGGAAGGAGTAGTTTGCTCAACAAATGGTGCTGAAGAATGGAACATGCACATGCAAAAGAGTGATGTTGAAATCTTGCCTGATATTATACAAGAAGACCATAGATCTAAACATAAAACTTAAACTATAACACCTTTGGAAGAAAGTATTTGATTTTGACTAGCCAAGAACTTAGATATAACACCAAAAACACAAACCACAGAGGAAAATTAAGATAAACTGAACCTCAAGATAAATGAAAAACATTTGTGCTTTGAAGGATGCCATTAAGAAAGTGAGTTTTCTAAACTATATTTGATAATTGAAGAAAAATTATCACATTGTCTGAAGTGGTTTAGAAGAAATATTTACGACAATGATATTATTCATAGGGTGTGCGAAGGAATGTAAAGGGAAGTAAGGATTCCATATTTATGTTAACATGTAAGATAATGACAGCAGTGGACTGTGATAAATTATTAATTTATAATGTAATACCTTCTGAAATTACTAATAAAGCTACACAAAGAGAGTCACTAAAATACAATATAGATAAATCCAAGTAGAATTCAAAAATATGTTCAAGTAACCAGTAGTAAGTCAGAAAAAAATAAAACAGAAAGCTAACAAAAGCTAACATGGCAGACTTAAGCCCTAACATCAGTAACTATATCAGGTGTAAATAGCCTAAATACACCAATCAGAACATAGAGATTAGCAGAGTGGATTAAAAAAAACATGACTCAATGTGTGCTATCTGTGGGTAACTCACTTTAAATATAATGATACAGGGAGAAAGTAACAGAACAAAAAGTGATATTCCATGAAAACTTTAGCCAAAAAAGCAAGATGGTTGTTAATATAAAATAATGAGGATTTTATGGCAAAGAAAATAATCATAGACATAGAGAAACCTCATATAATAATAAAAGAATCCACAAGGATGACATAGGAATCCTAAATGTATATGAACCAGAAAGAAGAGCCACAACATATAAAAGGAAAAGTAGGAAAATTCACAATTGTATTTGGAGACTTCAACACCCCTCTCTTGATAATTGGTAGTTCAATTAAACAGGAAATCAGTAACAGTAGAGAAGATCTCAACAACGTCATCAACCAGAAGGATTTAATTGACATTTATAGGATGTTTTATCAAATGATAGCAAAATACATATTTTTAAGTACCTATGATAGACCATATCTGAGACCATAAAACAAATCTTAATACATTTCAAAGAGTTGAAATCATATAGAATGTGTTTGTAAACCACAGCTAGAACTCAATAACAGGAAAACCTACAAACACTTGGAAAATAAAAAATACATTCTAAATAATTCATGGGTCAGAGAGGAGTCACAAGGGAAGTAAAAAAGTACACTGATTTTTGAAAAATGGAAATAAAAATGTAACATATTCAAATTTATGAGACACAGCTAAGGTAGTGGTGATAGAAAAAACTAATAGCACTGAATACATACATTAGAAGAAAGTAAAGTTCTCAAATCAACAATTTTTGTTCCCCAAATCTCCCTAGAAACTGGAAAAATAAGAACAAAATAAATTCAAAGTGATCAGAAAAGAAAAAAACATGAAAACAGAAATTAATAAAATTGAACACTAAAAAACAAAATAAAGACCTGGTTCTCTGAATATATCCATAAAATTAGCAAACTTCGGAGACGGGGCAAGATGGCGACGGCATAGGTGAACTGGTGAGATTCTCTGAACGG
>NW_007090120.1:71972-72770 GCF_000164805.1 Carlito syrichta
ACCCCCGCAACACAACAAATGAGAAGATCAACTCCTAGACACATAATAATTCGCCTAAATAAAGTAGGCACAAAAGAAAAAATCCTAAAGGCAGCAAGAGAAAAAGGCCAGATCACCCACCATGGAAGACCAATCAGAATAGCAGCAGATTTATCTGCAGAAACCCTGCAGGCTAGGAGAGCTTGGAGCCCTATCTTCAAAGTCCTAAAGGTTAAACAATTTCAACCAAGAATAACCTACCCAGCCAAGCTAAGCTTCATCAGTGAGGGAGAATTAAAATCTTTCCCAGATATCCAATCCCTAAGAACTTATGCAGCCACAAAACCATCTCTACATGAAACACTTAAGAAAGTACTAAACACAGAAGAAAAGGAAAAAAGAACAACGTTCTTCACAAGAGTAAAGGGAAAAGAATAAAATATACACGAACCAACCCCAAAAGCAAAAGAAAGACAAAAAAAAAGAAAAAGAAAAAAGAAAAAACCAAGTGGAAGAACAATAACTCAATAAGAACTCCATGATAGGGACGAACTCTCACATTTCAATAATTAGTCTGAATGTGAATGGACTAAACGCACCACTGAAAAGACATAGAATGACAAAATGGATAAAATATCACCAGGCAACAATATACTGCCTTCAAGAGACCCATCTCACTAGAAAGGACATACACAGACTCAAAGTAAGAGGATGGGAAACAAATTTTCAGGCGAATGGAACACAAAAGAAAGGAGGAGTCGCGATCCTAATTTCAGACAAAATACCATTTAAGCTATCAAAAATTAAAAAAGATACAGG
>NW_007090121.1:0-330 GCF_000164805.1 Carlito syrichta
TACTCAGATCTTTGTTTCTGTGAGAGACCACTCAGTATTATAGACTCTAGTTCCATCCAGCTTGCTGCAAAATTCATGATTTTGTTCTTTTTTATGGCTGCACAGTATTCCATCGCGTATATGTACCACATTTTTTAAATTCAGTCCTCTTTTGATGGACAGCATGGTTGGTTCAAGGTTCTTGCTTTTGAGAACAATGCTACAATAAACATTCGTGTGCAGGTATCTTTTTTTTAATAGTAATCAATATTTTTTATTATGGTTTTGTGAGGTACAGTTAAGGGTTAGGTGTACAATTACGTTTCATTCAAGCACCCTGTTGATAAGAGG
>NW_007090122.1:0-344 GCF_000164805.1 Carlito syrichta
AGAACATTGTTCTTTTTTCCTTTTCTTCCATGTTTAGTACTTTCTTAAGTGTTTCATGTAAAGGTGGTTTGGTGGCAGCATAAATTCTTAGGGGTTTGATATCTGGGAAAGATTTTAATTCTCCCTTGCTGATGAAGCCTAACTTGGCTGGGTAGGTTATTCTTGGTTGCAATTGTTTATCTTTTAGGACTTTGAAGTAGGGCTCCAAGATCTCTTAGCCTGCAGGGTTTCTGTAGATAAATCTGCTGCTATTCTAACTGGTCTTCCACGGTAGGTGATCTAGCCTTTTTCTCTTGCTGCCTTTAGGATTTTTTCTTTTATGCCTACTTTGCTTAGGTGAATTA
>NW_007090123.1:0-382 GCF_000164805.1 Carlito syrichta
TGCCTGTAGTTCCAGCTACTCGGAAGGCTGAGGCGGAAGGATCACCGGGGCCCAGCGGGTCGAGGCTGCGGTGGCCGGGAGCGGCCACTGCCCTCTGGCCTGGGCGACAGAGTGAGACTCCAACTCAAAAAAAAAAGTAGGGAGGTGCTTGTAAGCCCAGCTAGACCCCAGAATTAGCTATGACGGCTTTAACATTAACTTTTTCATGCTAATTCATTTTAGAGACAGGTTCTCAGTCTGTCGCCCAGGCTGGAGTATAGTGGCACAATCACGGTCGCCACAGCCTTGACCTCCTGGGCTCAGGTGAGCCTCCCACCTCAGCCTCCTGAGTGGCTGGAACTCCGGGCATGTACCACCCCACCCAGCTGATTTTTTTTTTTTT
>NW_007090124.1:0-337 GCF_000164805.1 Carlito syrichta
CTTGGAAGGCTGAGGCGGAAGGATCGCCAGAGCCCAGCAGGTCGAGGCTGCGGTGGCAGGAGCGGCCACTGTACTCCAATCTGGGCGACAGAGTGAGACTCCAACTCAAAAAAAAAAAACAAAGAAAGAAAACCCTGCTGGATGCAGTGACTCATGCTTGTAATCTCAGCACTTTGGGAGGTGGAGGTTCAAGGCCAGCCTGGGCAACTTGGTGCGAGACCTCATCTCTACAACAAATCAAAAACTTAGCCAGGCGTGGTGGCATGCACCTGTAGTTTCAGCTACTTGGAAGGCTTAGGCAGAAGGACCACCCGAGCCCAGCAGGTCGAGCCCCTGA
>NW_007090125.1:0-425 GCF_000164805.1 Carlito syrichta
AAAAAAAAAAAAATTAGCCGGGCGTGGTAGTGCACGCCTGTAGTGCCGGCTACTTAGAAGGCTGAGGCGGAAAGACTGCCAGTGCCCAGCAGGTTGACACTGGGGTGGGCTGTGAGTGTGCAACTGCACTCCCGCATGGGTGATGGAGTGAGACTCCAACTCAAAAAAAAAAAAAAAAAAAGTACACACACACACAGTCGAAGATCAAAGACATTAAAATTTCATGAGCTTTTACACCAGAAAATACCTACTTTAACACAAAAGAAAGCAGTAATGGAGAAACAGGAAAATAAAAAAATACACATGAAAAGCAGAAAAATGGTGGATGTATATCTTAGCTTACCAGAAACAAGTGTAGATGGATTAAACTCACAAATGCCAAATACTGACAGAGTGAATCTTTTAAAAATCTCTGGGCAACCCCT
>NW_007090126.1:0-370 GCF_000164805.1 Carlito syrichta
CGGGCGTGGTAGCGCGCGCCTGTAATTCCGGCTACTTGGAAGGCTGAGGCGGAAGGATCGCCGGAGCCCAGCAGGTCAAGGCCGCGGGGGCCGGGAGCGGGCACTGCACTCCAGTCTGGGTGACAGAGTGAGATTCCAACACACAAAAAAAAAAAAAATTATTAATGCCAAAATGTGACGAGTAAATGCTGAAAATATTGCATCAGTTTGGTTTTTGTTGCTATAAAGAAATACCTGAGATCAGATAATTTATAAAGAAAAAATGTTTATTTTAGCTCACGGTTATTCGGACTGTACTAGCAGCATGGGGATGGAATCTGCTTCTGGTGAGGACTTCAGTAAATTTTTTTTTTTTTTTTTTGAGTCGGAG
>NW_007090127.1:0-335 GCF_000164805.1 Carlito syrichta
TTTTTTTTTTTTTTGAGTTGGAGTCTCACTCTGTCACCCAGACTGGAGTGCAGTGGCACGCTCCTGGCCATCCTGGCTACCGCGGCCTTGACCTGCTGGGCTCCAGCGTTCCTTCTGCCTCAGCTTCCAAGTAGCTGGAACTACAGGCACGCTCTACCACGCCCGGCTAATTTTTTGATTTACTGCAGAGATGAGGTCTCCCCAAGTTGCCCAGGTGGTTCTTGAACCCATGGACTCGGGTAATCGACTCACCTCAGCCTTCCAAAGCGTGGGATTACAGGCTGAGCCACTGAACCCGGCTCAGATGGACATTTAAAAAAACCTTTTCTGAGCTG
>NW_007090128.1:0-307 GCF_000164805.1 Carlito syrichta
AGTTGCCCAGGTGGGTCTCGAACCTGCGGACTCAGGCAATCCACTCACCTCAGCCTCCCAAAGCACTGGGATTAGAGGCTGAGCCACCGAGTCTGGCTTTGCAAGCAGATTTTTGATATATTCTCTTGGGTTTTTGAGGTATAGAATCAGTCGTCTGCAAAGAGGTATAACTTGATTTCTTCTTGTTCTATTTGGATTCCCTTGATCACCTTCTCTTCTCTGATTGCTCTAGCTAGGACTTCCAAATCTATGTTGAACAGGAGGGGTGAGAGTGGGTATCCTTGTCTTGTTCCAGTTTTCAGGGGAA
>NW_007090129.1:0-538 GCF_000164805.1 Carlito syrichta
ATCGCGTATCTGGTAGTACAAGTTCCTTAGATTACTCGGGACACTTATGGCCAGTTTCCCGGAAAAAAATATCATCTTGCCATATTTGAATGTAACGTTGGTCTTAACATTAACTTTATAATCCTTAAATTTCAGTTTGTACTTTATTTGTAGAGGGGCCAAGGGTTTTGCAGTTGCCAAATATTTAGTACGAATTATTAAAATGTAACCAGGATCCATAGATTCCATGCCCCTAGGAAACATCTGGGCTTCTGCATTTTTCTACAAAGAGTTTGGATTCCACATGGACAGGGAAATTCAGGGCATCTTGCTGAGAATGGAAAGGGAATTCGGTTCTTGCTGTTCTCAGTCGCCTGAATCTACAAAGTCTCTTGATAAGGTTTAATCAGCAATCTGGGCTTTTATGTCGCCAAATTTTTAGTGTGTCTTTTGAAAAGTGACCAGAAATCTTGGTTTCCAATTCCTCAAAACTTTATGTGAGTCTTTCTGTTGATATCCAAGCAACTAGAATTCTAGGTCACCAGGAAATATCTTGGCG
>NW_007090130.1:0-326 GCF_000164805.1 Carlito syrichta
AAGATCGACCATGTAATTGGCCATAAATCAAGCATAAGCAAATTTAAAAGGACCAAAATTTTACCATGCACCTTCTCAGACCACAGTGAAATAAAGATAAACATTAACACCAACAAGGTTCCCCCAAAATCCACAAAGACATGAACACTAAACAGTATGATGCTAAAAAAGTCCTGGGTCAATGATGAAATCAAAACAGAGTTCAAAAGATACCTGGAAACAAAGACGCATCTTACCAGAATCTCTGGGACACCACGAAAGCTGTAGTAAGAGGGGAATTTATATCCCTACAAACACACATGAAGAAAATGGAAGGAGCACAAATT
>NW_007090131.1:0-358 GCF_000164805.1 Carlito syrichta
GCATGGAAAGCAGAATTACCCAAGCAGAAGAATCTCAGAGCTTGAGGATCAAAATATAGAGCTCACCCAAACTCTTAAAAACACAGAAAACAAGCTCAAAAAGACAGAACAAAACCTTCAAGAGATCAGCGATTACTTCAAGAGACCGAACCTAAGAGTAATTGGCCATACTGAGGCAGAAAGAGAGACAGAGACCAAACTGGAACACACTTTCCATGAGATCATTCAAGAAAACTTCCCTTATCTAATCAGTGATGTAATTTTCAAACACAAGAGATTCAGAGAACCCCTGCAAGACAACAAATGAGAAGACCAACACCTAGACACATAATAATTCACCTAAACAAAGTAGGCATAA
>NW_007090132.1:0-930 GCF_000164805.1 Carlito syrichta
GCGCAGGGCGGAGCCGGGGCGGGGACGAGCAGGGGGCCGTGTCTGTGGGCGTGGCCAGGGTCGGAGGCCCCCTTGGAGGCGTGGCCACAGCAGGGGCTGAACTCAGGGCTGTGGCCAAGGCGGAGGCCAAGACTGGGAGATGCTCGGTATCAGCAGCGCCAGCAAGGCCAGGGTTGTGGGCGTGGCCACGACGGAGGCTCGTTCGGGGGCGTGGCCAGGCTGTGGGCGGAACCAGGGCAGCAGCGGGATCCTTACCTGAGCCGGGGGAGCTGTTGCCGTCCTGGGCGTGGCTAGCACGGATCGGGGCGGGGCTGAGGGCGGGGCTGGGGCCAGCATGGATGGCGGGACAAATGCTGATTGGGTGGGCGTGGCCAGTGCTCAATGGGCAGGGCTGGGGCGGGGTATGGGGGCGTGGCCAGTGCAGATTGGGCGTGACCAGCGGGTCGTGAGCGCGTCAAATGCTGATTGGGTGGGCGTGTCCGACTGAATGGGCAGGGCTGGGGTGGGGCTGGGGGCGTGGTCAGCGCAGATTGGGCGTGACCAGCGGGTCGTGAGCGCGTCAAATGCTGCTTGGGTGGGCGTGGCCAGTGCTCAATGGGGGGGGGTTGGGGGCGTGGCCAGCGTGACGTGAGTGAGTCCAATGCTGATTGGTGGGCTTGCCCAGCACCGAATGGGCAGGGCTGGGGCGGGGTACGGGGGCGTGGCCAGTGCAGATTGGGCGTGACCAGCGGGTCGTGAGCCTGTCAAATGCTGGTTGGGTGGGCGTGTCCGACTGAATGGGCAGGGCTGGGGTGGGGCTGGGGGCGTGGTCCGCGCAGATTGGGCGTGACCAGCGGGTCGTGAGCGCGGCAAATGCTGATTGGGTGGGCGTGTCCGACTGAATGGGCAGGGCTGGGGTGGGGCTGGGGGCGTGGTCCGCGCAGATTGGGC
>NW_007090133.1:0-470 GCF_000164805.1 Carlito syrichta
CGGGCTCAGGCAATCCTCTCGCCTTTGCCTCCCAAAGTGCTGGGATTACAGGTGCGAGCCACTGTACCCAGCCAGAGCCTGACTCTTAAATCTCTAGAGTTGGCCGGGCTCAATGGCGCAGGCTGTAATCCCAGCGCTTTGGGGGGCCGAGGTGAGTGGATTGCCTGAGCCCGCAGGTTCGAGACCCCCCTGGGAAACTTGACGAGACCTCATCTCTACAATAAATCAAAAATTATAGCCGGACTTTGTGGCTCAGCCTGTAATATCAGCGCTTTGGGAGGCTGAGGTGAGTGAATTGCCTGAGCCTGCGGGTTCAAGACCCGCCTGGACAACTTGGTGAGACCTAATCTCTACAATAAATCAAAAAATCAGCCGGTCGTGATAGCGCACGCCTGTAATTCCAGCTACTCGGAAGGCTGAGGCGGAAGGATCGCGGAGCCCAGCAGGTCGAGGCTGCGGTGGCCGGGAGC
>NW_007090134.1:0-413 GCF_000164805.1 Carlito syrichta
TGGCTAATTTTTTTTTTTAATTGTAAAGACGAGGTCTCACCATGTTGCCCAGGCTGGTCTTGAACCTGCGGGCTCAGGCAATCCTCTCGCCTCAGCCCCCCAGAGTATGGATTTTATTAAATGAACTATCTGAAACATGTTATACTTATAACAGTTATTTTTACTTTTGAAAGAAAAAAATTATCATTAAAATAACTTGAGGTTGGGCACAGTGGCTCACACCTATAATGCCAGCACTTTGGGAGGCAGAGGCAAGAGGATTTCCTGAGTCCAGGGGTTCAAGACCAGCCTGGGCAACTTGGTAAGACCTTGTCTCTACAATAAATTTAAAAATTAGCCAGGTGTGGTGGCATACACCTGTAGTTCCAGCTACTTGGAGGGCTGAGGTGGAAGGATCGCCTGAGCCCAGCAGG
>NW_007090135.1:0-342 GCF_000164805.1 Carlito syrichta
AGCCCAGCAGGTTGAGGCTGCAGTGGCCGGGAGCCGCCACTGCACTCCAGTCTGGGCGACGGAGTGAGACTCCAACTCAGAAAAAAAAAATCAGCCGGGCGTGGTAGCGCATGCCTGTAGTTCCGGCTACTTGGAAGGCTGACGCTAGGGTGGCCGTGAGCATGCCCCTGCACTCCAGCCTGGGCGACGGAGTGAGACGCCAACTCCAAAAAAAAAGAAAGAAAAGAAAGAACCGGAATCCACTCCCTGGGATGCCAGCTAGCCCGGTCCCGTCCCCCTCCCAGCTGCCTGCAGCCACTGCCCTAGGCATGGGCCCCTCCCTCAGATATGCGCCCATGCCCC
>NW_007090136.1:0-304 GCF_000164805.1 Carlito syrichta
GGGTGACAGAGTGACTCCAACTCAAAAAAAAAAAAAAAAAAAGAAAATATTGACCCTTAGTACATTTTGTGAGGAAGATTTTTAAACTCCAGGCTTTATCCATTTATGATTTGTTTGCTGTAATTAATATTCTGAGTTGTAAGTGTTCTTTATATATATTCTCTACCCAAAGCATTTATCAGATGTATGTTTTGCCATATTTCTTCTGCTCTGTGCCTGTCTTTTTTCTTTCTTTCTTTCTTTCTTTTTTTTGAGCTGGAGTCTCACTCTGTCGCCCAGACTGGAGTACAGTGGCCGCTCCCGG
>NW_007090137.1:0-304 GCF_000164805.1 Carlito syrichta
CAGCCACAAAGAAGGACAAAATTATTAACTTTGCAGCAACTTGGATGGACTTAGAGGCTATAATACTGAATGATCTATCACAGAAACAAAGAACTGAGTATCACTCATGAGCGGACCTTGGACAATTATTGTAATAATATAAGAAAGGGACTGGCAGCTGGGCTCGGTGGTTCAGCCTGTAATCCCAGCACTTTGGGAGGCTGAGGTGAGTGGATTGCCTGAGCCCGCAGGTTCAAGACCCACATGGGCAACTTGACGAGACCTCACCTCTACAATAAATCAAAAATTAGCTGGGCGTGGTAGC
>NW_007090138.1:0-101454 GCF_000164805.1 Carlito syrichta
ATAAAACATATAGTGATACTTAACATACAAGCTAACCAACCACCTTGTTAGTGTGCTGTTCCTCTATACAAAAGATATGGTTTACAGAGAGAAGAAAAGAGAAGAAAAGGAAAAGGAAAAAAGAAAAAGGGAACAATACAGTAGGAATAGAATTAAGTCATTAGACTGATAGAATCAATGAAGCACACTCTGAGACCTTTCGTTTAGTCCAATGTCCTTTCAGGTCTGATTTCTAGTTTTCTTTTCAAGCTGGTAAATTAGTTTGCAGTTAGAGTCAATTGCCCCTGATCTGCTGTGAAGGACAGTTCAGATTGACCTCCGTTCAGCACTTTGGTCTATGTCTTTATCAAGCTTGTTTCTCCCGTTTCAGTGTTGTTACCTTGAATCGTCAGCAGGTGGTGCTATCTCAGCTGCTCGCCCCAGAGGGGGTGGGGCCGGACAGGAACAAGATGGCTCCCTGCCTCTGAGCAGGCAACAGGAGTCTTACCCCTGGCGGGCAGAACAGTCTCCGACTCAGGAGAGGTGGCAGCGATCCCAGCAGATCTTCCCTGAAGGGGTTTGATGTGGATCGCCTCGGGCCCAGATGGTGTGATATGTTACCTGTCACAGAGGCTGCAGCAGTGGCGGCAACGGCAGCGGCAGTGGGGGGAGGGGCTGCGGCGGCAGTGGCAGTGGCACTGTTTGTGCTGCAGTAACTGTCCAGTCTGTTGCGATGTCCCAGCAGTGACAACGGCCAAGCTCTGTATGAAGAGCAGGTTGCGATGTTGGGGTCCCCAGCCCCCCAGGGCGAGAGTCAGAGACCCACTGCAGATCTCCTTTGCAGAGGACTTCAGAGATCGGGTTGCCCTGTCGCCATCTTGCCGTTTCCCCAAAGATGAAGTTCTAATTCAAAGGTCTGACAGTGTAATTTGCTTAGTGTGCTGCTCAGAAGAGTCTATCTATGCTGTTCCCTTCCCCTGTATTAGATCTTTCCTCTAAGTTCTCTTCCCCACTTGGAAGAGCTACTACTTAGAAATATTGTAAGTTTTTATTTGCATTCCATATGCTACAATTTGGTAAATCACCCAACACATTTTAGTTGACTGAAATCAACTAAAACAGGCAGGGTCAGACTGTCAGAAACAGTCTTAAGGATTAGATATGCCATAGAAATAATTTTTTAAAAAAGAAAAGAACACCAAAATATGATTATTTAATCATGAGAAGCAATGAGCCTATTAACTGTACCGGAGACCTGAGACAAGTGAAAATTGATTTGATGCTCACCAAGTAAATGGTTAAAGAAAGATCAAAATCTAAAGTAAATTTAATTTCCAAGTAGTGCCCACCAGCTACTGCCAAATGACATAATAATTCTATTCTTCCTGACCTTAGGACTTCTAATAAATATTATTTTCTATCCCATCCCCCAAGAATATAATAGAATAACTCATTGGCACCAATTTGCCTGAATCGAATCCCTTAATACAACGTGAAGACTATTTAAAAGCGCTAAGTACGCAGTGATAACATAGAAGATTTGAAACGTCAAAAAACAGTTTTTAATAAACTCTTGAGCACTCAGTTATTCCTGAGATTAAAGACTCTTCTGTCTTGTATTTATATGCTATGGAAAGAGCACAAGTCTTGGGGTCAAGTAACCTAGGTCCAAGTCCCAGAAATTGGATTAACTAGATGGTTAATGTAATTATGCAATTTTTATGAGACTTGGTTCCATATTATATGAGAAAACAAATGATCTTGAAAAGGGAAAAACTTGTGAAGCTTTGTGCTAATATTCTAAATGTCATGTTGAAAACATACCAGCAAGTTCAAGTTTGCAGCATTTAACTATTACACTAAAAAGTATAAGGTCTATGTGAGCAAAACTTTTTTGACATAAATCCTGAAATTGCATTTTAAAGCATTCTCTTTAACATTCTTCTCAATTTTCCTGAGGAAATAGTTGGTTTCTGTACTGGCTGTACATCTTGGCTTGGACTGGTTCTATAGGTATTCCTGTTTCCATTTGTTTACAGAAAACTCTGCCTTCCACTGATGCTTGAATAACCCTTCTCTGCAAATACCTAAAGAAGTATTATACATTGATAGTTTGAAATTAGTCCTTAGGAATTAATTTTATTCTTAATAATGTTTGGAGTATTATTTTTTTCCTTGATTATTTTCTACAACATATAGCATATGTTAGAGGGTTCTTTTCAAATTTTGTCAACATACCACAATTTATCGTTTTTATTTTGTCATTTTTATTATTAACACTTTCCAGCACATTTTGAACTTTTACAATGTTCCTGGAACAATGTTTAGCACTATGTGTACTCTGAAAAAAGCCACTTGTATCCTAAAATTTTATGAAATGTTGCTAGATCTAGCAAATACAAATATAGGATACCTAGTCACTCCTGAATTTCAAATGAACATAATTTTTCATATACATGTGTCCAAAAAAATGTTTGGCCTCCTGCATTTTATCTGGCTGCTCTAATTGTGTGTCATATTGCCTTACACAGCTTTCTTTCTGAACAGTCTTCCTGGGTCAGGCTTAGAAGACATTCAGATCAATATAGTATACCAGGGGTGCCAAAAAACATGTATACACAGTTTAAGAGATGTTCACTATGATTAGAAATGTCTGGACACTAATGGTAACCACTTTGACCCCCTCTTATAATTACAAAAGTCAAATGTGACTTGCATTCATCTTATTGAGCATCATAATTTTTTTTTAAATCTTTATTTTAAACATACGTGTGCAGGTATCTTTTTTATAGAGTGATCTGAGTTCTTCCGGGTATATTCCCAGTAAGAGGATTGTAGGGTCATATGGAAGGTCAATTTTTAGAACTTTTAGGAATCGCCACACTGTTTTCCACAGAGGTTGTACTAGTTTACACTCCCACCAACAGTGCAGAAGTGTTCCCTTTTCACCACATCCTCTCCAGCATCTGTTATTTTTTGAGTTATTGATGATGGCCATTCTGACTGGAGGTAGGTGGTATTTCAGTGTAGTTTTAATTTGCATCTCCTTGATGACTAGTGAAGCTGAACATTTTTTCATGTATCTATTGGCTGCTTCTGTGTCTTCTTTCGAGAAGTATCTGTTCATATCTTTTGCCCACTTTGTAATGGGGCTGTTTGTTTTCTTTCTTTTCAGCATGTTCGAGTTCCTTGTAGATCCTTGATGTTAGGCATTTGTCAGACACGGAGTTGGAAAATATGTTCATTGCAACATTGTTCACAATAGCAAGAACACGGAACCAACCGTGCTGCCGATCAAAAGAGGACTGGATTTAAAAAATGTGGTCATATACACAATGGAATATTACGCAGCCATAAAGAAGAACAAAATCATGAACTTTGCAGCAACCTGGATGGAATTAGGGTTTATAATACTGTGTGATCTTTCACAGAAACAAAGATCTGAGTATCACATGTTCTCACTCATTAATGGACCTTGAACAACTACCATAATACTATAACAAAAGGATTGACAGTAGCAGGAAACTGGGAAAGAAGATGGGGTTGACAGTAGTCTGCCTGGGGGGGGCACACATCATCAACAAGGGTACCTGAACAATGAATATTTGTATACCTAACCGTGAATTATACCCCACAATCTAAAATAAATAAAATATTTTTAAAATTTTTTTATTTTAAAGATGTGGGGTACAATTCAGGCTTAGGTATGTAAATGGTCATTACACAGGTAAAGTTTGGGCCTCACTTTGGTCCCCACTTCACCTAGTTTGAGATCAGGTATCCTTATTGATGAAATGTGCTCTCTGAGTATTACAATTTTAATACAGTGTTTTTCCTTTCTTAAATTGTGTATACACTTTTTTGGTACCCTCTGTATGTATGGGAGCATATATGCGTAAGCCCAAAGCATTCTTAATTTAAACTGCAGTTCTTTAGAATCTATTATTGTGCACTTTGCATTGCATCATGAGAATAATGAGTAATAAGCCAAATATAGAGTAAACCAGATTATAGATGAAAGGAAAGAATGCAAATTAACTTACGTAGGTAAAACTCTTAAAACTACGTTAGCAAGATCCCTGTAGATATGAAAATGCCAATTATATTTTTCTGTACTCATTCCCATTTGTTTTTCACTTTTTAAATCTATTAAACTTTCAAATCTATTCTGCTATCACCCAGAAGAAACAAATTATCTACTAACTCTGGTACTATAAATGAATAACTAGATAAAATTAAGCTTCATTTTGTAACTCTGTAACTATTGTTTTGTACTTAGAAAATTGTAGTTCGATAATTCCCAAGTCTTACTTACTAAAAGAAGTTTTACTGTAATTTATTTCTACACATATAGAGATACAATCACAGCGATCTTCTCTGAAGATTTGCTGATATAGAGGGTGTATAGGTTAGCACTTTCCTAAATTAAACTGATGAATTATTCCTCCTCAAATAAAGGTTTGAAAATAGGCCAAAATAATCATGCTATAGATTTATACAAAATACTTATTTATCTTTTAAAATAGTAATGTGATATTAGTTCTTTAAAGGAATCCAAGATGGCCTAAAAAATAATTCACAACCAAGGAATGAACGTTAGTTCTTTAGCATCTTACTAGAAATGTACATCACTAGTATAATAGATAGATAGATAGATAGATAGGTAGATAGATAGATAGATAGATAGATAGATAGATAGATAGATAGATAGATAAAGACTATTTTAAGGTTCTATTTTGATCCATAATATGTGTAAAAACAATGATTTAAAGTTGATGGCAATTTTTCTTAGAGATTGTTATTCCTTTTAAAATTGGTAGCATTGAAAGAAACTATGAATTAAAATTGCAAATATTCTTGAAAACTTTGTCTTCTTTACCTTTTGAGATAGCCAGCCTCCCTTAAATGCCTTGTTAACTTAAGTTTACTGTAAATTCTGAAGTCATGTGAGTTAATTAATTGCAGAAATTGGTTTATGAAATAAATCACCAACATTTTCCTGAAACTTAATTCTCTGTGTCAACTAGTGAGGTAGCTATACTAAAGCT
Organism: Carlito syrichta; assembly: GCF_000164805.1. Classification (NCBI taxonomy): domain Eukaryota; kingdom Metazoa; phylum Chordata; class Mammalia; order Primates; family Tarsiidae; genus Carlito; species Carlito syrichta. Next base: position 5,028 of record NW_007090138.1, read on the forward strand.
TGCAATACTTCTCAGCATTGTAAAAAATATATATATATATATATATTGGTATCTGTGGCAATTGGAAATCTTACTGTTCAAATTTTGGAACTAAATAATTTCAGACAAATACTTGATGAATGTTTTAATGTCCAAAATTTCCTTAATTTTTCTCTGAAATTTGGAACCCAGATAAATTTAGGCATTACTGTGTGAGGATTGAGAATCTCATTGACTAATCTCAGAAAATGGAGTGCTTTGACAACTAAGATATATTACAAACAAACAAATGCAAATACATGCTGAAAGACAAAGGTACTCTAATGATACTTTTGGAAAGACTACTTGTTGAGAAAAGCAATTGCCAAATCTCCACCAGAGTAAATACCAAGCCCAACATATACTGAATGACAATTACACTAAAGTGAACATCATAATTCCAATCATAATTATCTGGCTTTGGTTGTATGTAAAAATGTATATAAATAGTCAGTCATTATAATAGTTAATCAGTGAAATAATCATTTCCAGTGTTTCTACAAAGAGATGGAAGTCTTTTCATTGTTTATTTTCTTTTTAGGTTTTTTTTTAAAAAATACAAAATATTTGCTCTCTAGAAAATATGCATTCATGTATGTCTCCTATCACAAGCCTTTCCCTGGTTGGTTTTTCCTCCCCAACTTAACAGAAATGACAGATGAAGAGACTTTTTATATCCCACTGATAATATAGAAGTATTTGAAAACTTGTCAAAGTCAACGGATGCTTTAAAACTTTTTAAATAGAATTTGTATCTTGCTTATTCATTTTGCCATTGCACGGGGTTTATGTAATAACAAAGATAACCTTGAAATTGCACCCCAAGCTTGTAACATATTCATATACAAAACAACAATCATAGAGTAAAATGGATTAGTTATTTAGAATTAATTTATTAGGCTTCAGGTAATTAGAATTTCTTATGCTAAACTAGTGCTGTTGATTCCTAAATGCATTGTCTTGTATCAGGAAAGCTCATATATCATATGAATTCTTACACTAAAGCTTGCTGGGAAGCCTAGTATTGATTGATTTTCTTGTATGTATTCTGTGTCTGATAAAGATAAATGTGTATTATCTTTCCTGAGTACAGAGCCTTTCTATATTTTTTAGAACAATTTTGTGAATCATTTCAAAATTGTCCATGTCTTATATTTGTAAAGATTAATCTATTTCTCCCTGTGCTCAAAGATTATGCTCTACAGGATCAAAGATTTTGTCTTTTTTGTGTTGTGTATATCCATGCCTAAAAATTGTTGCATAATCAATCACAGAAAGCCCTGGGTTTAAAAAATGAACTGATTCTAAATATGTATTGAAAAATAAAAGTACAATGGTGGTTGAAATTTAATGAGAAGTAGAAACAATTATATTTTCATATTAACAGATATTAAGACATATTATAAAGCTATAGTAATTGGCTTCCTTTAAATTTGGAATCATTTAGACCAGCGCCCCATGCTATTCTGTCTCCTTGATGTGTTATTTGAAAAAAAATATGCCATCTGTCTAAACAAAATTGAATTCAGCTTTATGCCTTAGAAAAAAATAACAAAAAAAACCATATCCATTGAAGAAAAAATGTGATACTGGACAAGCACAGGCAAATGATATCATTGGAGAAAAACAGAAACTCTAGAAACACTCCCAAATTTATTTCTGGAAATTGGGTATATAATAGACATCATATCATAAATGGTTATACAAGAGTTAAATGTAACGAATACCTGCAATATGACCGATAAGACTCAAAGAGTTTTTTTTACATAAATTAAGTCATAACTGTCTGTGATATACATTGTATTTTTATCTGCATGTTACAGGTTAGGAAAATGGCACACAAAGAAATAACGTAATTTACCCAAAGTATCAGAACTAAGAAATGACTGAGTCAGAACTTGATACCAGGTAGTCCTAAACATTCTGTTATACAGTCTTACCCACAAATATGCAGAAAACAGATAGATAGGGCAACCCCTTACAATCCCCTTCCACTGTGGGAGCTTTTCTGTCCTCTCAATAAATTCTACTTTCTAAAAAAAGAAAGAAAAGAAAAGAGATAGCTTATCAAATTGTGCTGTAAAAATGAATTCAATACATAAAAAAACAAAAATTAAAATTAGGTAGTTTTCAGAGCATATAAGGATACAATTCATAAGGGTTAAAGAAAAACATAAAATTCAAAACTAAAATAAATTTACTCTCCGCCTGACCACCGCCACACCACCATCATGAACACAAGCCGTGTGCAGCCTATCAAGCTGGCCAGGAACACCAAAGTGCTGGGCAGGACCAGCTAGCAGGGACAGTGCACGCAGGTGCGTGGAATTCATGGACGGCAGGAGCCACTCCATCATTGCAACGTAGCCCCGCTGGGCGACGGCAACATGCTCACCCTATTGGAGTCTGAAGAAGAGGCTGGGAGGCTGGGAGACTGCGCTGAGCTTGGCTGCTAGGTCCTGGATGTTGGGGTCGACACTCAGGGATGGCCATGGTCTGCGACTGTTAAATAAAGCATTTATGTGGTATGTCAAAAAAGAGAAGTGATTTTAATAAAATATGAGAGAACACATCTCTATAAGTACATCAGAAGACGAAGTTTTACATGTGAAATTTGCTTTCCAGTTCCAGCCATGATGGAGTAAGAGATATTAAATTTACCTAGTACTCAAGAAAAACAAAATCCATAAGAAACAACCATCTTCAGCCACTGAACAAGAAGCATGGAAGAGCTCTGGGGCCTGAGAGAAGGGAAATTCGTGAAATCATCTCAGTGTTCATCTTGGCTTCCTCTACAATTGTCAAAATCAGGACCTGAAAAAACAGTTCAAGTAGGCACTGAGCGGGAGAAGCAGAAATTGTTTCCAGGAGACCGAGGTGACTGCAATTAGGGAGATAGGAGCCTCTTGGAAGAGTTGGTTAAGAAATATCCATATTTGTTATACTGGTCAAATGCTAAGCTGCTCATACAAAAGGCAAAACTCTGCCAGACAGGCAAAAAAGAGTTCCTAGGTTGTGAGAAGAGTGGAGATATGTTAGCAGAGGTTATGGTTTTGAAAATTTGACCAACCAAAGTGGAGAGATGTCACTGAACACTTGACTTTCAGTGGAGACCTCAATAACACACTCCTCGAAAGTAAAACTAATGTGGAGAAGAAGAAAAAATATAAACTTGAATTTCAAAAATTGAGGCAAAACATTTCTAAGTTACACCGAAATAATATGCAACATAATAAATTTCACAGCTGAAAAAATTAATTCTCTAGGCATCTGTGCAAAAAAATCAAGTGATGTACAAAGATAAAAATCAGCCTGGCTTTATATTTTTGCCTAGGTACATTCAATTCTAGAAAAAATGAAGCAAAGATTTCCCTTCCACAGCACTGTTGATATTTTGGGTGGGATCTCATTGTCATGAGGGCTGTCTGGTGCCTCTATTTATAAGATGCCAGAAGCACACCACCCTCCTCCCCCCATCAATCAAAAATGACACAAAAAAGTGATAATCAAAAATGTTACAAAATGCCGATGTCCCCATAGTGGAAGGCAAGATTAAAATTATCCCTCTGGTTGAAAACCATGGAGATAAAATAACAAAGTACAGAGGTGATGTATGAACTAAAATTATTGTAAATAGGATGACATAAAATCAAAAAAAGGAATGAACTCTAGGGAACATTCTTGAATGACTTGAATCATTCTTAATAATGGAATTCAAAAGCAGAATACAGATGACTAAGCGATAGAACATGTCATAGTCAAAAGTCTGGCGGTTTATGAATATTGACTCAATTCTAAAAAGGAACAAATCAAAACAGCCATAAGATGTATGGACACAGAAGACAAAAACTGTGAATTACGAGATACTAAGATAACATTTGGACAAATAACTGTGAGTAATGACAGAAAATAATTGAAGAATATACACACAACTTCCTCACATTTCTTAAAGGAAATGTAATAGTCGCTTTTTGTAATGGACGAATCAAAGATTAAAAGTGTAAGTCGATTAAATAAATTTATTAAAATAAAAATAAAATCTATAAAAGAAAAAGGACAGAAGTAGTGTATGTTGATTTTCTCATCTTTTAAAGTGGGACATTGAGAAGTGTTGTCTACAGTGTTTATACAAAAAAAGGGGATAAGTATTGTAGATACAAAGATATTCACTAACAGAACTACAAACCTTAAAAACACAGTCACATAGATACTCACACACTTACCCTATTACACATACAGCAAAACAGAAAAAAGGAAATCTAATTAGCAAAAATAGAGTACAGGATACATTATACACAGATAATAAGAAAAGATTAAAAAATTCATACCTGTTAGGTCTGTTTTTATCATTAATTATATATGGGGCAAACTCACCTGCTGAAACAAAGATTCATGAGTCTTTATCATCTAAAACTGTTACATTTTATACAAGTAATACCATTAAAAATAAGTGCCTCAGACAGTTTAAAAGTAAAAGAATAAAAATATTAAATCAGGCAAATAATAACAAAAAGTAAATGGGAACTACAATAATAATTTTAATCAAGATTGAATTCACAGTAGAAAATGTCAAATAAATTAAGAGTCACTAAATACTTGTATATACATTAATAAAATAAGGAGATTTGGCATCTCTGTAATACTTTTTCTGTAAAAATTCAATATGTCATAAAATATACTTACATTTATTCTTCGCAAAAAAGAATACCTTTTTTGTATTAATAAAATGAAAACTAGCTTTTTTTGGTAAAATTAATTGCACAAATGTTTTGACAATAACTCCACATTTGGGGCTCTATCTATAGAAACAAAATCTCTTATTATTTAAGGATTTGTAGGTAATGATTTTGCCACAGCTGGATTAGAAGACTGAATGAAAAATGCATATACAGGTGTGTCAAAAAAATGTATACATATTTTAAGTATGACGTTCACTCAAAAGATGGCGTTAATCAAATGAATGCTAGCGTCACCATGTGACAGGCAGGATAGTCAAAGAAAATGGCAGAAACATGGTTGAGTGAACATTATACTACACTTGCTACCATAATTCAATTCAACTTTGAAAAGTAATACACAGATAACATCTCTTAAAATGTGTATGCATTTTTTTGGCAGCCTGTATATGCAAAAGTGAATGGCTGCATAAATCATGGTGCATCCTATGCTATTAAGAACACCTAAAAACAATGAGTTATTTTAAAAATCTATCAGGGGCTGCCCTTTAGAATCAGTTACAGATTTATAACTAATGTGTGGTTCTTAAAACGCACACACACACAATAATATTCCCCATTCTATACTGTACACGCTTGCTTCTGTTTGATTTAGCACAGAGCAACTTGTGGAAAATATACATCAAATTGTCCATATTACTTACTTCTGGTAGAGAGATTTCATAGGTTTGTGAAGAAGGTTTTAATTTTTTTCTAAAAACATCTCTTAGCTCTTTGATCATGAAAAGCAAGTGTCACTCTGGCAATTTAAAACACAAAGTTTCAGACTTCAAAAAGCAAAAAAAAAAAAAAAAAACTTTCCTGAAGGACCTACATATTAGAGTTAGTGTGAGCATAGAAGGCATACAGTGTTATTCTAGATTAGGAAGCGATGAGGTTTTGGGTGTTTTTCTGTCTTCTAATATGCAACCTTTTTCTGTAAGGGGCCAGATTATAACTATTTTAGGTTTGGCAGGCCATATGGTCTACTCACAACTATGGGGCTCTGCTGTTGTAATGAAAACAGAGCCACAGACCACACTTAAACAAATGGCAGTGGCTGTGTTTCAATAAAACTTTATTTGCAGAAAGTGAATTTCAAATAACTTCATATGTCACAAATATTATGATTCTGTTGATATTTTCTCCACTATTTAAAACTGCAAAAACCATTCCTGGCTCATGGGCTGGCCCAAAACAGGCTCTGGGTAATAGTTTCCCAGTTCCTGTTCTAAGTAGTACAAGTGAAACATCTACTGGAACTGGGTCCTGCTGTCCAAGCCAATGCCATCAGAACCCAGGTGAAGCCAGGACAGAACTCAGACAAGATCCGTTGTCATTACTCCTTTCTGGTCTGATATATGGATTCTCAAAAGTATCTCCCCATGTTTTTCCTGATGAAATATGCGTGATTATTGTACAAGCTCTTGTTCTATACTTGGAAGTCTCATTCCTCATTCTTAAAATAAAATAAATTTTAAAAAAAAGCTAACATTCGGAGGGAAGAAATGCATTAGGCTATGTTCTCTCTCACCGTGTGAAATTGTGAAAACTATTTTCTCCTAACAACCATACCAAGAAAATGGAAGTTTTAATGGAGTAGATGAGAGGATGAAAGCCCCCTTTTAGCTAATAGGTCCCACAGAAAAAGACTGTGTGGGCTCTGGAGGGAGGTGCTGATCATCCCAGAGGGACGATGGGGGAATAGGCCATGAGAGGTAGTGGGGGAGACACAGGTCAAGGTAGACAGCGGGAAAACTCGAGCATTAGGGAAGTCAAGGTCAGACAAAGCCTGCCGAAAAACTTGTTCCAGAACATATGCTGGCTTTACTACTAAGGTTTAAACTGCAGAAAACAAAGGCAGTTGAGGAAAGAGGAAGAAAAAGACAAGAATCTTCATTCCTTAGATTTCTGACAAGGAATTACTCAGATATCTTGGAGGCACAAGATGAACTGGGCATCAAACATGATGAAAAATGAGAGGTTGTACTGAATATGCCTTAGACAGAAGCCAGGATTTCACGAAGTGGGGATATCAAGGGCTGTGGTCAATGGGGAAAATGTTCTGTTCCAAATAAATTTGGGGAAGAATGGGTCAAACTTCATGGTGGCAGCTCATTTTTTGCAGGGCTATTTATAGTTCTACATATTCTAATAGAATCTGTCTACCTCCAAGGGACATCAATGCCCCAATACGTTGGAAACAAGATGCATGTGTGCGTGTATAAGTTCTCTTAGGAATAATCCCCACAAAACGTATTCTGGACAACACGCTTTTTTTTATAACTTTCACATGACAATATTTGTGCAAAGACAATAACAATCACCAGATATACCTAAACTAAAAAAAAAGTATGCACTAAACAGATTATCTTTCCTTTAGCACAATGGGAGCTATCAACATAAACACTTTATCAAAAGCAAAGACATTAACTTTTCCAAAGGGCTTATTTTCTAAAAGTTTGTATTACTCTTAATAACTCAGAATGTATTTTCTATTCAAAAATAATAAAAGTGATGGCTTCATTTTCAGTCAAGCCTGCTAATTTTTTAAATAAAGTTGAAATAAATTACTGATTATGTAGTAACATTTTTTAAATGATTAAAATAGTAGTAATTAAAACAGAAATGCAGAGATACGTTTTTAAATACTATATTAAATTTAATGCCTCTAAAATCAAAAATTAGTGAAATGAGGCATTAAAAGTTTAAGAAAACTATGAAGGCAATTGTGTAGCCTGCCATATGGTTGAGGTATTTGTTTTTAAATTTTGTAGTTTTATTTTTTCAAATTCAAAAAATATAATAATAAAATACATAAAATTTTTAAAATGAAGAATAATATAAAATCATCTATAAAACTTTACCATACTGAATAATGTGTTTGAAATACATACTCCCAGATTATTTTCCTTCCTTGCCAATATATTTATCTAAAAGTGATTTTGCCTTAATAATATTCTTTTTTATTTAAGTATAGCAAACACAAAGAAAATGTGTATGGGATCAATATTCACCTCAGTGAATTATCACAGCATGAACATCCACTTGAGAGAAGACTGTAACCACCATTCCAGAAAATACAGTAATATTGAAGCACCTCAGAATCCCCTCGAGTCACCTCACAGTCACCGCCCCTCTCTCCTCATCCCTGGTAACATGATCCTGACTTCCAACAGAATAACTACTTCTACAAGTTTTTATATTTATGAAACTGACAAATACAATATATTTTCTTCTGGTTATGGCTTTTTAGTCAACATTATATTGATGAGATTTATCCATGAACTTAAGTCTCGCTATAATTTGTTTGCCTTTATTGGAGAATAGTATGCCACTATATGATTTTACCACTCTCTATTGATCTACTCTACTTTTGTTTTCAGATGTGGGCTCTTTTGGTTGAGTCTTAGTAATGGAATAGCTGAGTCAAAAGGACTAAGTACTATCAAATTTTGTAAATAATGCCAGTTTGGCAAAATGGTTGTTTCAATTTATATTTTTGCCAGAATTTTTATTGTTTCATATCCTTGCTAACACTTGGTATCGTCAATTTGTTTCATTGAGTCATTCTGGTATATATGTGGCATTGTATCGTGTTTTAATTTGCATTTCTCTAATTATGGAGCTTAAGTATCTTTTTAATATATTTATTGAGCATTTGTGTATCTTCATTTGTGTTCAAGATACTTGAATATAATTTTACTAGATTGTCTATTTCTATTATCTTTTAATAATTCCCAATATAATCTAGAGTATAAGCCTCAGTCCACTTTTCAATCTTTTTAGTTAATATTTTGATGATTTTGTCAAGGTATGCTAGGCTTATATGGAGGGAACAAATAGCCTCTAACTATTGGTGGATTCTCACATAAAGGTTTAGATGTGCTGTAGATCACTAGGTTTGAGGACAGCTTCTTTATCTACAGAGTCACTCAAGGGTCCGTAGTGACCCATGCTCCACCATCTGGAATGCTGTTAGTTGCTATAGCCAGGAAAAACATAGAAAACTGGAAAATTTCATACCAGAAGTGATACATGTCATATCTTCTCACATAATGTTATCCAAAACTACATAGTTATTCATACCTGTGAGAGTGATGGGGCATGCAGCTTCCCAAATGCCCAGGAAGGAAAAGAAAATGCAATTTTGGTAAGAACTAATAATGTCCATTCTTCTTGGACATTCTCTCTTATTAACAATATATATCTACTTTCCTGTTTCTCATCTTTGCAATGTATTCCAATTTTGGCTTATACTACATTTTGGTTAAATACTTCCTCCAATTATTCATACCATGACACAGAAAAATAATGTTTCGTTAGAAAAATGTGGTAAATGCACAGGGGTTTGGGTCAGGCTAGTGGTAACTATATGATGTTTTATTTTTTTAAATTACACTTTCTTTATATTATTTATTTATTAGAAAAACAATGTTTATGTAAGATGAATGTCTATAAAGCATTCAAATCACAGCTTTTCAAAACTTAAATGAAAAATTTGAATTTGTTTTTGTAAACATGTCTTTCCAATATCAGACGTTGTACTTGAAATGGTAAGATGCAGTTTCTGAGAAAGACTTTTAAATAATGACACCTTCAAGTTCTTGACGTGATCATCAATAAAACTTTGTTTATTATAATTTAATGGGGGATAAAACTACCACAGTTGAAATTACATTAAAGATTCCAACAACTTTTCTTTTTATTTCTTTGACAAATTAATGCTGAATTTGCTTATAAAAATGAAGATGGATTTTGAATTCAGTTCAACTATTTCAAATTACTACTGAAAGTCTAATTTTCAAGATGTACATATGCATTGTTAGAGCAACTTCATGATACGAGCATAAACCTTATAAATGGGGTCTATTCACCCCAAAAGTACAAACTATCTGATAAATGTAAGGACAGAAATTCAGGGCCTGGAGCTGTGACACTCACCAAAAGTTCCTGCGTACCTCAATAGACCATTCCTAGGACTGTGTGAGTTAACCCGAAACATACACTCTGCCTAGCAGCAACATAGAGGAGCTCTGGGGAGGTTTGCGCTAAGACAGAGGCAACCAGTGTGAGCTGTGTTTGACTAGGCTGCATATTGCTGGACTCTCTGACTCTTCACAGTATTCTGGGCACCAGTTAATTGCACCCTAGTAGGAGATCATAAGGACGTTCCCCCAATTCAATACATGAGGAAGCAGGGGCAAAAAAAAAGATCAAATGTTTTACGCATAATGGCACAGATTGTTAAGTGAAGAGTGACAATTTCAATGTGGCTCCAAAGTCTGGTTCTCTTAACCACCACATTCTATAGACATTCCTCAATTTGCTCAAGATGAAATCAAAATAGCAATTCAAAAGAATAGATATGGTACATCGATATTAACTGTTTCCAGTATGACCTGTCGATTTAAAAATGGTAAACATTTGCAAATATGCACAAAAAAGAAAATAAGGACCTTTTGTAACACATCATGACATAACACAATGAACCGAGGAGATTGTTTGTTTACAAGTTTAATATGCTAGAATGATATGATGAAAATTGTGATGATTATAGTTTTATCCACAGAACCTTTAGAAGTTTCAGTATTCTGACATTATGTTAATAATATCAATAAAATTGTGTAGGGTAGTTTATCAGGCTGAAACAAGTAGAATTTTAGTTGCCAAAATTGATCATTTATTAAGTTAGAGCTTCAGTAATTCTCCAGTGACAGGAAACACGTCATATCTATACTAAGGAAATCACAAGTCACTTCAAGTAATGCCACTCTGAAGATTATTATTCTCTTGGTTTATTAGATCGTATTCAAGACTTAACTAGTTGACTAGTTAACATGATTGCATAAATCTCTATAAATAAAATATATTATTGTACGTTTTCATAAGCTATATTTACACTATAAGAACAAAGCTAGTAGATTTAAATTAGTAAAAATAAACCTAGTCAATTTTTCTGACACTTAGATCTTTAGAAATCAGAAAATCTACATGGCATTCTTTCAAAACAAGCAGATTTAATGATATTTTAATTTCAACAAAATACTCAAAAACGAAGAAAATATTGTATAAGTACAGTTTGAGCTTCAACAATATCCAACAACAAAGTATGTTACAAATGACATTATTCTGACATAGTTCTTGCTTTCTCCAGTTCATTTGTTATATAATTTAGCCTTACAAATTGCAATTTAAAGGACATAAATGTTTTTAAGTTATTTACTTGTGTTATCTGGGAGATAATTTCATTCTTTTAAACTTCCAGTGTATAAAATTGGTGCTACCAGCCACAGTTTAGAGTACACTCTAATACTTGCTTCTTGTATTCTTTTTAAATTTATTTTCACCTGCTTTTATTTTCCCTTTCTTTTATCTCATTCTATCATTCCTAATATCACCTCATCTTTACCCCAATCCGTCATGTCTCCGTAAACTCTGTGAATGCAATTTACATGAGGGCTTTGGGCTTTTTAGCACTTTGTACTCCTTCACAATTTTCATTAAAAATACTTCTTTGAGTCATTCATGCTGTCCCCTGAAGATATAGTAGTTTCCTTTTTCACTGCTGCATAGTATTCCATCATTTGCACCATCAACTGTATCTAACCAGTTCCAATTGACAGACATTTTGATTCTTTCCCATTCTTTGATTTGACCAACAATGCTGGGCAATCTCTCTGTGGATACATAGAATGATTTTTTAAGGGATATATCCCAAAGAATAGAGTTGAGTCACAATTACACATCATATTCACTACAAATTGGCTCTGCAGATTAATTATGATGGTAAAAATTAGCATTTCACTGCTTTTGACTTTCTTTTTTTTTATTAAACATATTTTTTATTTTAAAATTGTGGGGTACAGTTAAGGGTTAGGTATACAAACATGCATCATTCAGGCACCCTTGTTGATAAGGGGTGTCCCCCCATCCCCAGACAGATATTGACTGCCATTAATCCCACCACCCTTGCCCTCCCTGCCCCCCCCATAGATTCCCACCACTGTCGATCCTTTTCTTATAGTATTACGATAGATGTTCAAGGTCCATTTATGAGTGAGAACATATGATACTCAGATCTTTGTTGCTGTAAAAGATCATTCAGTATTCTAGACTCTAGTTCCATCCAGGTTGCTGTGAAATTCATGATTTTGTTCTTTTTTATGGCTACGTAGTATTCCATCATATATATGTACCACATTTTTTTAATCCAGTCCTCTTTTGATGGACAACATGGTTGGTTCCAGGTTCTTGCTATTGTGAACAATGCTGCGATAAACACACGTGTGCAGGCATCTTTTTTATAGAGTGATTTGAGTTCTTCAGGGTATATTCCCAGTAGGGAGATTGCAGGGTCATATGGGAGATCAATATTTAGAGCTTTTAGGAATTGCCACACTGCTTTCCACAGAGGTTGCACTAGTTTACACTCCCACCAACAGTGTATAAGTGTTCCCTTTTCACCACATCTTCTCCAGCATCTGTTATTTTTTGAGTTATTGATAATGGCCATTGACTTTCTTCGTTTGAAAATTTTCCTCACTAATGAGATTAAACAATCTTGACAACCTTGTAGGTGTTTATGTTCCTTCCTGTGAATTGCTAACTGGCAGCATTCCTCACTTATTCTTGCTAAATGGAAAGACTCTCTCATATATTCAAGTTTTTAATCATTTTTAGTTGCATATTGTGCCAGAATTATCTCCGAGTCTATGACATATCTGTTCATTTTTTCCATGGTGCTGTTTACATAACAGAAATCTTTACTTATATTCAAAACTCTCAAATTTTGTCTTGGTTTTTTACTTTATGCACACTTTATTTTTAAATGTTTTATTGAAGTCTAACATGCATAGAAAACACAGATGTTAGGGAAAAACCTGGAGAACACCATGCTAAGTGAAATAAGCCGAATGCAGAAAGACAAATATTGTATGATCTTATACCAAGAATCTAAAAATAAGTCAAACCCATAGAAAGAAAGAGTAGAATAGTGATTGCCATGGGCTGAAGGTAGGGGTGGGGAAAGGAGAGCTATTGGTCAAAGGCTACAAACCTTCCATTATATAATAGGGGGGAAAGAGCATGGATTTTGAGTGTACAGTGTGATGAATGTTCAATATATATGTAAACATCATATATGTAATGATCACACAGAACAAGATATTAAATATTTCTAGCACCACAGAAAGAACCTTTATGCCTTTTCTCAGCTCTAACCCACTCCTTCCCTTCCCCTAGGTAACTATTCTACCATTAGACTTCAATTTTTCTTCTTCACCTTTGTATAAATGGAATCATACACTAGGCACTCTTTGGGGCCTGGTTTTATTGACTCATCCTATGACAAAGAGGTTAATCCATGTTGCAGTAGGTGACAGCAGTCATGCCAGTTGTAGCCGTGCAGTTTTCCATTGAATAACTATATCACAATGCGTCTCCATTTCACTGTTGATTGGCACATGGGTTGTTTTCAGTTTGGAGCAAATGAATAAGCTGTTGCTTACTGTTCAAAGAATATTACAGATACATTTTGTACATAGTGTCTTTAGGTGCATACATGCACTCATTTCTCTTGAATATAGTTATATATACTGTGTAAGGAGATATAAACTTTCTGAGTCAAGGAGTTGGTATATATTTACTGTTAGAGGATATTAGAAAACTGATTTTTAAAGTGATTGTCCCGATTTACACCCCAAAGAGCAATATATGAGAGCTATAATTGCTCCACATTCTTGCCAACATTTTGCATTGTGGGTTTTTTAATTATAGTCATTCTCATGAGTGTATAGCAGAATCACATTGTGGCTTTTTAATTATTATTTCTTAATATTTAGCTTCATTTCTCTGGCTTCTTTATCAATTGGTATGAAGAACACGTCGCCTGGAGCATCACTTGTAATAATCATTGCATATGGTCTTCTGGGGTGCACGACTCGGTTTCTTGTCCCAAGACTTTGCTATTTAACCCAAATATTTTCTAACCACAGATATTAACCTTTGTCAGCTTTATGTTCAGTTACTATGCATGTGTAAAATTATTTTATTTTGAAATATTTGTTGATGATTGTTGTATCACCAGATTTTCTAGTGTTGAACTTTTGTTATTTAACTAGAATAAAATGCGGTTCTTTACGCTGTTAATGTGTTGATCAGTTCTGTTTGCTTAGCATTCTGTTTCTTTTTTTAAAGTTTCCATCAGTAGCTACGTGCAAACTTTGTTGACATTTTAAGAGCTATATTTTCAGGGCATTGATATCAAGATTATGTTTGCTTCATAAAAGAAATTAGAAGTTTTTCTGTTTCTTTTCTCTGGAACTGGTCAAATAGCCTTGATTAGATCTCATTCAAAACATGGTTGAATTTTTTTTGCCACTGTCTAGGCTGGTAACTTTTTCAAGATGTAACTCTTTGACAGTCATTTCTATTTCTTCTGCGGCATTTGACTGACATATTTTCTTAGAGGCAACATACCACACTGGCTGAAAGTGTGGACTCTGAGGCCACATGCCCCCTGTTATACTCTTGATTTCATCGCTCTCTAGCTGTGTGCCCCAAGGCAGATTATTAATTCTCCTGTGTCTCTATCTCTTCATTTGCAAAATGGGAATGATAAATAGTAAAAGAATACCTACCTCTAAGTTTGTTGTGAGAATTAAAAAAATTAAGATATGTAAGCTCTCAGAACAGTGAGTGACACAGAATAAAGAGCATTTCATGGTATTGTTTCACCTCCTCTGGGGGCAATTTGGGCCATCTACACTCTTGTTGAGATTGTATTTCATCAAAATAAATTGAATAATTCAGGCAGAGTTATAGCCTTTGAATCTTTCAATTCCCTTTTTGTATCTTTTGTTATTTCCCCCATTATTATTTTTTATGGTTTATTGGCATGTCCACCTCTCGACCCTTTGATTGGTTTTGCTATCAGTTTTAACAATTTTATGGTCTACTTTTTTCCCCCACAAAGAACAAATATGAGATTTATTCATTATTTCTATATATTTTCAGTATCTTTTTTAGTATTTTTTTTTCTCTCCTTTCTTCTGTTCTCTCCAGGTTTATGTTAGTGTTTTCTATGTTTGTGTGTTGGCTGCTTAATTTTTTCCCTTTATTTTTTCTTGATTATTTACACATATTTTTTTCTAACTGTATGCCAAAGTTTCAGATATATACTCCTATCATTGTTTTATTTTCCAGATATTTTGCTACTCTGGTATAGGTTTTCTCTTTTATCAAGTAATTTTTTTCTTAGTGAGAAAGCAGAATTTATTGAGGACAGAAAGATTTACACAGTGGGAGGGGACCCAAAGGGATTGTACCTCAAATAATTTTTGCCCCTCAAATAATTTTTTAAGAGGGACTTTTATCTGCTAGTTTTTTTTAACATTTCCATTTTCTTCTAATAGAGATTATCTTATTCTCCAGTTCTCTTATAAATACAATTGATCTATATTTAATTTTGATGAGAAAAATATTTTTAATTTATAAAGTTTATTGAGGTTTTGTTAATATATGGTCAATTTTTACTTATAGCCCCATAAACATTTGAAAAGGACATAACATCTGCTTTCTGACACAGGGCACCATATCATTATTCAGGCTATTTATACCTTCTGTAGTCTTGCTTATAATCCATCATGATTGGAAAATAGTAGACTAAAGACTATCCTTAATGAACTTTTTTGTTTATCCTTATACTTTTTGCCTAATGAATATTGATAATATATTATTTGGTACATAGATATTTACAGATTATTATATTTCAGTTCATTTAATCTATTTTTGTCTGATTCATCCTAGTGTAAAGTCAAGATGATGTCTCTTATTTTTTTATTTTTGTATTTTCTTGTCATTTCTTCTCCTATTCCTTTAGTTTCAGTATTCTAAGTTATGTTTTTAAGAATTTATCTTAGGAAGCAATGATTACTTGTGTTTTACATTGTCATTCAATCAGAAATTTTTCTGAGCTCATTTAAACCAGTCTTATTAATCAATACATTATTTTGGTCTTATCTGTCATCATGTGTTCTATTACACTTTATTTATTTTTATTTTTATTTTTTTGAGTAGGAGTCTCACTCTGTTGCCCAGGTTGGAGTGCAATGGCATGCTCACGGCCACTGCAGCCTTGACCTACTGGGCTCAGATGATCTTTCCGCCTCAGCCTTCCAAATAACTAGAACTACAGGCACGCACTAACACACCTGGCTAATTTCTTTTTTGATTTATTGTAGAGATGAGGTCTCACCATGCTGCTCAGGTTGGTCTTGAATCCCTGAGTTCAGGCAATCCTCTCGCCTCTGCCTCCCAAAGTGCTGGGATGACAGTCTTGAGCCACCGTGCTCGGCCTCTATTACACTTTAAATGTCATGCTTTCTTTTTTTTCAGCTATGTGGTCTGCTTTACTGTTTTGAGTATGTTTTTTTAAATAATTTAGAAAATTAATTTATTTGTTCCAGTGTTTACTTTTATATCTGTACATCTAAATAATAGTTTATGTATTTTTTTACTTTATTTGACTTAATACATTACATGGTCAATGATGGAATTAATATTGTTCCCCTTCCTTTCTTTTCCTGTTTTATTTCTCTATTACCCAGTTTTTAAGGGACATGTTTACTTAGTGATGCTGTTGAATATTTCTTGACTTATCAGTTTTAAAACATATGCTGACCACAAAAGATAAAGAAAATAATGTACTTTTACTATTCTCCACTTTCTGCCTCTTCCCTTTTGTTTCTGTAATGTCATTTCTGCCTTTTAATATTGGTGACATTTACATTCCATTCTTTCATCAAAATTCAAGCACTTGTTGCAATCTTTGTCTTGTTGTTAAATGAATTTATTGTTCACTACAAACCCTTTCCCATTTGTTTTTCCACTCATCTCTTGGCTGGTTTAAGTTCATTGTCAAAGCTGCTTCTTCAAGAAAGGTTAATGAGAACCACATTCCATGAGTGAATCAACAGTGAATGAGAAATCTTATTTTTCCATTTTCTTTTTATTTGGATGATAGCTTGGCTGAACATGCAAGTTTTTACTTACATTCTTTTAGGATGTCTTTTCTTAATATCCTCCCACTCCTAATTGTACCACTGAGTACAACAACCCATCTTTATACCCACTCTGGCTTGCAAATATCTCATTTGATTAACGATAGAGTTTCCTTCTTTGTTTCTCTTTTGTGTTTACTGTGTTTGTGTTGTTGAAACCTGGTTTCTCTAGAAAGAGTCAACAATCTTCTCATATTTTCCACCTCCTTTCTTTTCTCAGTCTCTTTTCTCCTTCTTCTCTTCCTTCTTTCAATTCTGCTTGTTTTTGCGGTACACAACCCATAGGTGCCTTGCCTTTTTTTTTCAATCTAGCACATGCTTGCTTATAGAACTCTATCCAGAACTTCTCTCTATGCTAAATTTGCTCTTATCTCTCCAAGCAGCTTTTCTGAGGCCTGATCATTTTTCTTTGCAAATTTATACTTAGAGTACGGAAATTTCACTGGCTATCAAGTGAGACATATTAGGGAAGAAGAGGCTCCCAACTGGGTGAGGCGAGACAGGGAATGGTGGATTCTCCCATACTGCTCGGCAACTTACTGCTATGTGGCTTCCAGGGAAGGAAACCTCAAACCTCAGATACTTTCTCAAGCTCAGCGGGGGCCCTGGAGAGAGCCAGTTCTACCTTTTGCCTCACAAAACTTCTCTCTTTCTCTCTTGCCATCCTTTCTACTTTTCCAAAAACAACAAGGAAGTGAAAGGTGGTTTTTGGCCCTGCGTTGAGAATGTATGGCATAGGGAGATACATTTCATTAGAGAATTTCACCGTGCTCTTTGACTTCCTTTCCTCTCTCAAAAGAATTGGTTTATTTTCCTTTTAATTTTCTTGGCCATTTGCAGTGATGAGCTCTGGGTCCTGTGTTTTCTTCTCCAGTTTGCTTCCCAGCAGGGAGTTCCCAATGTGAAACCAAAGACAGGGTTAGGAATTTTGTCATTATTTTAGTGTGCTTCTTTGATTGGTTTTCCAGCAAGATAAACAAGTGGTTGAGATACAGCATCTACTGTTGTAGAAATATCCACATCTCCACTCAAGGCAACCATCTCCAAGAGAGGCAGAGGGAGGGAGTTATTATTGAAATTTTGAGTATCTTCTGACTTTGATTTTTCATCTCGCACCTGTAATGCCACTATAATAGTAAATATGAATGCTGTACCCCACCATTCTAGAACATTCCACCCTATTAAACCTCCAGAACATCTAAAACCCTCCCTATTCTTTTATTATCTGTTTTATTATACTATTCAGTTTTTCTTCTTTTTTATTGTCCACTTTAGCTGTACATCCTCTTTTCTTTTCTTTCCTTTTCTCTTCCTTCCTTCCTTCTTTCCTTCCTCTCTTTTGTTGTTGTTAAAGATAGAATCTGATGCTCTGGCTCTAGCTGGACTGCGATGATGGGATCATAGCTTACCGCAGCCTTACTCTCCTGGGCTCAAGCAATCCTCCTGCTCCAACCTCCTGAGTAGCTGGGACTACAGGCACAAGCCAAAACACCTGGCTATTTTTTAAAATTATTTTTTTACAGAGATGAATGTCTCACTATGTTGCCCAGGCTGGTCTTGAACTCCAGGCCTCAAGCAATCTTCCCACCTCAGCCTCCCAATGCCGCCTCTTTCTCTGTCCACTCATTTTTTTCTTTCCCTTCCACCTTCCCTTCTTCTGCCACCAGTTTCCATTCAACTCAGTAAATGATCTAATATGTACCTTTCAATATTTTTACCTTATACAGGTAAGCATTTATCCCTGGGGAGATAAACTATCCTACATCTTGAAGGGGGTGATGGATACATAGATTTTATATATATATACACTTTTAAAAGTTATCTAAATAAGCACCTCAATTTGTGCATTTTATTAAATATAAATTATTACTTAAAAATTTTGAATGGTGTGACTAGCCCTCTGAAATACCATAAAATAAGAATAATGTTAGGCAGAAACAGAACAGAGAGAAAAATACACACACCCATACAAACAAACAAACATATATACACATACACACAAACCTACTTAGGTTTTTTGTTATTTTTTTAATGACACGTATCTGTTCTTTTTCAACTATCTTTTCATTATCAGTTGATTTGATCAAAACCTAATTTCCTTTAGGTTTTCAAAATGTTTTGCTGTAAGTGGCAAATAATATTTATTCTCATAATTATTAATGTTACTCCTATCTTTGGTCATGTCCCCTTTCTCACTATTTAGTGCAGCATTTTTTGCCCTCTTTTTACTACTTTACAAGGTGTTACCTCTTTTATTGGTTATATTTGTTCAAAGATCACAATTTGGACTTAATTTCCTTTTTTAATATTTTTGCCATTTTTTTCTCTATTTTTATTTATTTCTTACTTTAAATATATGTTGCTTTTTCTGATTTATTTTAACTTGCTGTGTCTTTTTCTAATGTAATGTGTGATTGGTACAAAAATATATGCAATACATGTGTAAAATATGCCTTTGCCCTCTTTAAATTATGTTTTTTCTCTTGTATTGATGTATAGACTTTCTTTATAAATTCTGGCAAATAATCTTTTGTCATCAGATATGTTTATTGCAAATATCTTCCATGCTGTAATTTTTATTTTCACTTTTTTTAGGGTTGTCTTTTAATGAAGAGAAATTTTTAATTTTAATTTGGAGAAATTTATGAACTATTTTATTTATTATCACTTGGCATTTTTTAAAAACACTTTAACATTTTTTTAAACTGCTACTCAGAGCTCATAGAGATTCAGCCTACATCTTTTTTACAAAACATTTTATTTTGCTTTTTATACTTAATACTTTAATCTACCTGACATTAACTCATGGATATAATATGGGGTAGAGACTCAATTTTAATTTTTTTCCTATTTCCAATTTATTTTCACATCAGTGTCTATTAAGTTTTCCCTCTTCTTCAATTCTCCATCTCATATTTTTTCTTCTACCCTGACAGTCAAATAATATCTTGGACATGTATAAAATTCAGAAGCCAAATTTTTTTTCTCCTAGTGGTCAGGAGATGATTTACAACAAGTTTAGAGCATCCAGTGTCACAAATGAGTAGTCAGTTGCCAGACTATTTTGTTCCTCTGTAGATAATTTATTCTCTCTCTCTTTTTTTTAGATTAGAAAATACAGAAAGCAAATTAGAGACAGAGAGAAAGAGGAGATTCACCTCCTCAAGGTAAGGGAGAGGGCCAAAGCCAGGAAACATGGCAAGAGCCATAAGCTAGAGCACATGGCCACACCAGAGTCTAGCAAGGCAATGTCAGGGATGATCTGACAATGGCCAACTTATTCTCTTTCATTGATCTTTTTAAGACTTTTTTGCCTGGGCTCGGTGGCTCAGCCTGTAATCCCGTGCCTTTGGGAGGCTGAGGTGAGTGGATTCCCTGAGCCTGCGGATTCAAGACCCGCCTGGGCAGTGAGACTTCATCTCTACAATAAATCAAAAAATTAGCCCAGCATGGTAGCGCATGCCTGTAATTCCGGCTACTTGGAAGGCTGAGGCGGAAGGATCGCTGGAGCCCAGCAGGTAGAGGCTGCGGTGGCCGGGAGCGGCCACTGCACTCCAGTCTGGGCTACCGAGTGAGACTCCAACTCAAAAAAAAAAAGACATTTTTGTATCCTTAGAATTAATAAGTATTATCATAATATGTTTGAACAAATTTATTTTTCATCATCCCTGTCAGGAATTTGGTAAACCTTGTTCATCTGTATATTCAAATCCATCTTCAGCTCAGAGATTTCCTCTTTCTTTCTTTCTTTCTCTCTCTCTCTCTCTCTCTCTCTCTTTTTTTTTATGCATACCCTTATCCGTTCTTTTCTTTCTTTTTAAAATTATTCACATGCTATGTTCCTGGACCTATCATCCAAACATTTTACCTTTTCCTTCATAATTGTCTTCATAATTTTCTTCATTATCTTGTTTTTATTCTGGGTTTTGAAATTATGTATGCTCTTTGATCTTAAAAGTTTTTAATGCAGTTCTCAACAGTGACAATTAAGTTCCCTCAATTCATTTACTGAATTGATTTATTTGGGAAATCATGGCTTCCCAATCCAGAAACGTCTTTTGTGTGCTACAGTGTTATAGATTTAAAAGCTGTGGGTCTTTTTTCTCAATCTTTACTATTGGCCCATATTTTACCAAATTCAGTTCTGTTTTACCAAATGTCCTATGTGCTTTCATTGATAATCTTTTTTCCAGTTGTTGGATCCCCTTTTAAATGTATTATTTTTTTAAAAAAGATATGGGATGCAATTCAGAATTTGGTATACAAGTGGTCATCATACAGGTAAAGTTTGGGCCTCCCTTTGGTCTCCACTTTGCCTGGTTTGAGATCAGGTACCCTTATTAATGTTGTGTCCCTCCCACAACCCCCACCTCAGTAGTAGCCCACTACTGCCAATCTCTTTCTTAAAGTATTATGGTAATTGTTCAGGGTCTGCTTATAAGTGAAAACATATGGTACTTTGCTCTTTGTTTCTGTGATAGATGGCTGAGTATGATGGACTCTAAATCATCCAAGTTGCTGCAAGTTTCATATGTTTGTCCTTTTTTATGGCTGCATAATATTCCATTGTGTATATGTACCACATTTTTTATCCTGTCCAGTTTCTATGGGCAGGACAGTTGGTTCTGTATTTTTGCTATTGTGAATAATGCTGCAATAAACATGCATGTGCAGGTATCTTTTTTGTAGTACGATTTGAATTCTTCCAGGTATATTTCCAATAAGGGATTGTTGGGTCATATGGAAGGTCAATTTCTAGTTCTTTCAGAAATAAAACGTGTTATTCTTTACCCAGTTGTTATAGGTGGTGAAAAGCATAGTAATTTCTATCCCAGGCCTATCATAGAGAACTAGGCATGTTCCTGCTGATTCACCTGGAGAAATCCTCCCATCTCCTCCAAATCTTCAACTCTACTAGCCTCAAGCTCAGGAATGACAGTCCACGTCCGCCCTTCTTACCCTCTCGGTGATCAGAGAGACTCAACACGTTAACATCACACCAAGCACACTCAGATGATGTAAAGTCCTTCCCAGTTTGCTACTTCCCAGAATCCATCCAAGTACGTCAAACAAAGTGTCAAAAGCTTTGCAAAGTTCTCTCTATCTGAACCCCAATAGAGTCTTAGGTCTTACTTGCACCAAGATGTGTATGAGTCCACTGCTGCCATATTTTTGCTTTGTTTTTAACTACTTACCCTTCATATAGCTATTTATGGGTGAAAGAGGAACATTTTGAGAGCTAAACTGTTCAACTATCTAAAAAGAGCATTCTTTTCTAGAAGTAAGCTTGTAATTATTTTTTCTCTATAAAATATATTTCATGGATCTCAAGGTTAGAATTATTTTAATGTCTCTGACTTCTATATAGTTTCTCTAAGCATCTTAAGTGTGGGTTACTATAATTGCCAGGGTCACTAATTAGTAATGATGGTCTTTATGGTTTTGTATAAATTAGATCATTTTAGTTTTCAAAATCTTAGGAGATTTTCATTTACATCCTGTTCTGTGACCAAGTGGAATTAGAACCAGACTCATCATACCTTCTGAATAAAATACACATATTTTAAAAAGAAAAAAAAGATACTTTCCCCTTATTAAAGCATTCCCTCAACCCTTTACTAGCTGATGTTTATTCTAACAACCTTCGTCTGTGTCCCCCTCCAAAGTTGAAACATTCTGGAATAGCTCTCGCTGCACCATGAAAGTTTTACTATTAGTGTTGCCCAGTGCAGAGACGCTCACTCATGCCTTGCATCAACAGATCAGAAAGATACCACAAACTACTTCAATCTTATTAGGGGAAAGGTGAAACATTCCAAGACAATTAAAACACAGGTTAATATCATGTGGCTTCATTTTACAGATAAGAATATGCAAACTTGGGGTCTTTTAACATTGCTTAATCCAGCTGTAGTTTCAATGCTAATCCTCAATTTTTATATTGCAAGCCCAGAAACTCTCTCTACTATTCTAATTGAGGTCATCCTTCGAAAGACAAGCATTCTCAAGCACCTGTAGGCTTTGGGGGTAGGGGGAGAGACCTTATGCTCTCTCAGCTATTTCAGCCCAGGGGCTTCAAAATAAATAGATTTGCTAGGCCCCACCACACATGTTTACTGCAGGCTCAAATAACTTCCTGCCAGGCTTGGGTCTGAATTTAAACCTCAGCCTATGAACATTTACCAGCCCCATTTTCAAAAGTTAAATTACTTGGACTAGGTAGTGTCTCTGTTACTTCAAAAGCTAATTCTCATTCCACAGAATCAAATATTTATTCTCTAGAGGAGCTAAGGACACTGAAGAGCATGTTTAAATCGTCTGCCCATTATCACTTCTGAATGCTTCTACTGCTTATTCCATTAGACAATTCAGTGACTCAAAGCCAGAGGTTTTTATCCCCAAGTGAAAAGTCCTACATTTGGTCTAAAATTGCAAATATACTGAAGTACAGAAAATGACATTTTGAAATTGGCCAAAGGATTTTATTTAACATCAGAGCACTTAGAGTATTTCTGAACTAGCACCAAAAATTTATATTTTTAAAGTATGTTCTCTGTATCAGTGTGTTTTGTGACATATCAATACTTATTGTTCTGGTCTGCAAGATGTTGTTTTCATACAACTATGGTTTTACCTAATTTATGGCTCAAAAAATAATCTTGATTTTTCTTTTTGGCACTGAGAAAGAAAATCACATCTCCCTCTTATTTATCCAGGGGTTCCATCACTAGGCTACCCCTACTTAATTCTTCTGTAATGCTGAATAGTTCTATTTATTCAAAACATATACAGTAACCGGTCAATTTTTAAGCTTAGATAGATTATACTGGAAATATGTTTCTTTTTTTACTTACCACCTGATAATTGAATGTTTATCTTTTAAAAATCAGTAGCTGCCAGATATATTCATTATATATGGAGGATGCCAACAAATGTATACACACTTTAAAAAAGGAAACAACTGTATTAAAATTATAATACTCAGTAAGATTAATACAAGTCATGTTTGACCTCTGCAATTACAAGAGGTGACTGAGACTGGGAGAGCTGGGCATCCTCTCCATGTAGTGTCAGGGCCTGTCCTCTCTGTGTGTTCCTCCAGCAGAGTTCAGGCTTCTGACACTGTAACTGAAGACTCCCAAAGTGAGTGGCCCAAGAAAGAGGAAGCAGAAGTTGACGATCCTCTTAATCACTAGACTGTAACTAGTGCAGCGTCATTTCTCTCACATTTTATTGGTTAACGTACATCAAAGCCCAGCCTAGATTCACTATGGTGGAAGAGGACTTACACAAGTGTCCAGACACTTCTGATTATGGCAAACATCTCTTATTACCTTTTACAATGTATATATGTACATACATTTTTTTGGCACCTTCGGATAATGCCCCTGGCTTTTCTGAATTCTATTCAAAACTCATGCTATTTGGGAACTTAAGACCTTCCTCTTGTTCTGTGATTCTTCTTTGATAAATAAAAAATAAGGAAAAGAAAATAGCAGGAGCAAAAAATCTACCTTTGCTGATGGGTGAAAATGTGTTGACAAGAATGCTGGAGCAGCAAGACAGAATGACGACACAATGATAACTACTCATAGTTACTTGAAGAACAAGGAAACACCCTGAGGCCAGCTGAGTGGCTTCAATAACTCAGCAGATACAGACAGAGAAAATAAAATTTCTATCTTCAAAATGGAATCCTATGCTTTTGAAATATTCTACATGGTATTGCTGCTAAAACTTTCATAATAACCGGTAAAGCTACTTGAGCACTATGCCTAAAAAGAGTCTAGTAAGATGTCCTAGTTTAATTTTGCTTAATTTATTTTGCCATTTGCTGTTTTCATGGAATGATTTTTAGTGGTTTACCTACATACTTTTTATTATACATAATGTGATGAACAAGGATGGAGAAACTGGTTATGCCAGTAAAAACCACCATCAGAGCTACGAGGACATGCATTGCTAGCTACTGCCCAGAATCTTTGTTCTATGGCCTGGTTGTCTTGAAGGCAGTAATGCAATTTACTTGTCAGTGTCTTAAAATGAGAACTCTTGACCAGAACACAAATAAACCATGCAAGAGGGAAAACAAGCAAACAAACAAAAAGATGTCCTGATCAATATCTCATACAGTTGCACACCTATTCTGAATCTTTCGCAGATATGAAATTTTGGGCAATTCACTCAGCCTGCATACAGAAACTCTATGGTAATATTAATTCAGAACAATTTCAACCATGTCTTTTGGACAAAACAGCAGACTATACAGCAACAGGACCAAGGATTGAGATTGGAGCACTCTTCTATGGAGAAACAGAAACCTAGAACTTCGAATATGCTTCTAAATGCCTAGTTCATTGGCTCTACTCAGATGACTATTCACAGTATTTTATTGCTCCTCAATACTTCAACATATCCTCCCCAAAACACTCTAGCAGCAAAACAGAAGCAGTTAAAAGATAGCCTCATCCAACTACTTCACCAAATCCATCAAGACTGAGCACCTGTGCTCAGGCACATGGCATCCTTCCTATATGATGAGTGGACAGCTCTTCTACTCTCGTCACTTATTCCACCTGTGCTCTGGATCCCAGCCTCCCTCACCTACTCAGAAACTTGATCCTTAGATTACCTAAGCTGTCTCCCCGGGATCAATGCTCTGTTCCCTGGAGCATTCTCATGACATAGCAAACTTTTGACATCTTTTATCTTTTTATTTTCTTGCAACTCCCTTCTCCCCCATACCTCCAACTTTGAACACACATCTCTGCTTCCTTTAGTAGCAAAATATAAAATAAAATTATTTTTACCCTCCTTACCTCTATTTCCCATTCTCTTGAACTTATCATTTCAGGCTTTTATCACCACTGAACCTCATCTTGTTCTTAGTCAATGACATCCATACTGTCATATCCAATGGTCATGGTTAGCCCTCCTCTTACTTGATCTAACAACATTTGACCCAACAGTTCACTTTCTTCTTTCGAACACTTCTTCATGTGAGTTTGGGGACAACATATCTTTCTGATTTTCCTCCTCTCTCACTGATTATTATTATGATTACTATTATTGGTCTCCTATTTTGGGTTTCTATATGTCTTCCTGGCTTCCAAATATTGACATCCTCTAGGACTCCACCTTGGACCATATCTGTCCTCTAAGTACACTTTTTCTCTAGGTGATCTCATACAGTACCATGCGTTAATATCTCCATACATTAATAACTCCAGTAACTAGACCTTAACTCCACCATGCCCCTGGTCTCCATTCAATATCTAATAGTCGCATCTAATAGTCATATTAATAGTAACATCTCATAGCAAAACTCCCATTTTCTCCTTCTTAAATCTGCTTTCTCCCAAGGTTTTCTCTTGTCTAAGTGTTCTCAATTCTAAGCAGCACAACTGTTATCCCAGTTGCTTCAGGCAATAAACATAGACTTGCTCTTGATTCTTATGTTTATCTCAGATCCCACTGGCAGTTTACCTTTTTAAAAACCCTGTCATATCTGACTTCTGTATCTTCTTTTTATTTATGGTTTTATGGATTACTTATTTGTTTTTAATTTTAAAGATGTGGGTTACCATTCAGAATTAGGTATACATGTGGTCGTCACACAAGTAAAGTCTGGGCCTTCCTTCAGCTTCTTCTTACTTCCAGAACTCTAAGTCTAAGGTCTCCTCTTTTACCTGGAAAAGTTCATAACCCTCTAACTGGTCTTGCTGCTTATTTTTTTTGCACTTCTATGTCTATGTTCTGATTAATTGTTGTCATGGAACAAACTTTGTCGGAGCATAATGATTTTAATAATAATTTTATTATTTCTTTTGCTTCTGTGAGTTAACTGGGCTCAGCTAAGTGATTACCTGACTGGTCTCACTGGGTGTCTTTAACACAGATGCTGGTAGACGGTGACTAAGATTGGAAGAGCTGGGCCCCCCTCTCTCCATGTAGTGTCACAGCCTGTCCTCTCCATGTGATCCTCTAGCAGAGTCTCCAGGCTTCTGACACTGTAGCTAAAGATTCCCAAAGTGAGTGGTCCAAGAAAAAGGAAGCAGAAGCTGATGATCCTCCTAATCACTAGACTGTAACTAGTACAGTGTCATTTCTGTCACATTTTATTGGCTAACGTACATCAAAGCCCAGCCTAGATTCACTGTGGTGAGAGAGGACTTACACAAGAATATGAATTCTGAAGCACATGGTCCATTGGGATCCATCTTTGGAGACTAGCTGTGCATTCTCCAAAGTTATTCCTTTAAAACAAAAATCCTATTGTGTCATTCTCTGCTGTCTGCTCCAAAGATTTTTCAGCACACTGAAATGGATTTCAAAGTCATTAGCATGGTCCACCAGATCCTTACTTGATCTTGCTCCTGGATTCCTCTGTGATATTATTTACTACCACTCTCTAGAAATGCCAGACACAAGTGTCCTTGTACTCCAAATTGTCCATGTCACTGTCTCCATGTTTTAGTTCATCCGAAATTTATAGTCTCAAGAGGACTGCTGGAAATTCACATTTAAACAAAGTCACAGGTACAAGATGAGCAGATAAGAAATTGTCATGTTTCCTGCAAAACTGAGAGATTCGTAAATATAATTTCTATCGCCTTATAGGACTTTATTGCCTATAAATGCCCATCATATTCATCACATCTCTCGACAATTGTATTACACACAGTATGGGTATTACTTTCCTCGTTTTCAAATTAAGAATCCAAATCTTTTAACCACAGTGACTTGTCTAATGTCAGAGATATAATAAGTGGTGGAGCCATAACATAAAACTAACTCTTCTAATTACTTGCTTGGTATTCTTGCTGCTTTCTCATAATAAAAGTTCAGATAGGAGAAACTCTGAGATATTAGACTATTGAAAAAGAAAAGATAAAATGCATCAATTTATAATCCTAGTGTGCTGTATTATCTCCTCAACTCAGTTATAGGATAAAAATTACATTGCAAGGTATCCCTTGGAGCTTCCTTTTCTCAATGTGAGCAATAATCAGAGCCATATGAGCATAAATTGTAGTCTTCACAGAGCTTCTCCTTTTAACTTGGACTAGGTGAGTTAGGGTTCTCGCTAACTTGTATTTGTTCACGTATCCCTATATTCAGTTTGCTTCCTTCCTTTGTATGTTCAACAACATATATAAGTGCCACACACCCTTATTTATGCAACTTTTCTGTAGCTGATGCCACCCTACAAAATAAATAGCAGATGAGACCTCTCCCAAAAAGGGGTTTTTGAAGTGTAGCTAGAGGAATGAGAAACAGATATATAGCAATGTTAAGTAAGAACAAAGCAAGAATCTTAGCCACAAATGCAATATAAGAAACGTAAGGGTGAATGGGTAAAAAAGCTTTTCAAAAAAGTTTATTACCTCTTATTATGAAGTCTCAGATTATTATGGGTCCCAGGCATAGACTGCTTCTCATCTTACAACCAAGCATAGATGCTTCTCAATTGTTACTGCAATCGTTATTCCCTACAAATAGTTGAAAGTTGTTACTATATGTAGTTGTTCTTTTAGTAAATCCCTGAGCCACTTATTTGATCTAGATATTGGGTTATCAATCCTCCTCACATTGTTAAACTCTGATTATAAAATATACAGTTGAGTCCCTGAACAACACAGACTTGAACTGCATGAACCCACTTACAGGGGAATTTGTTTCAATAAAGACATTGAAAAAAATTGTTGGAGATGTAGGACAATTTGAAAAACCCACACATGAACAGTGTAGCTCAGCAATATTGAAAAATAAAAAAGTTAAGTATGTTATGAATGCATAAAATATATGTATGTGGTTTATCTTATCATTTACTACCATCGAATATACACAAATCTATTATGAAAAGTTAACATTTTTTCAAACCACCAACACTTACAGACCATAAACAGCATCATTCGAAGTTAAGGGAAATGTAAACAAATGTAAAGATGCAATATTAAATCATAACTGCATATAATTATTGGTGCTAGCATAATAATTTCATAGCCACTTTTTGTGGCTATTGCAGTAAGGTCAAGTGTTGCAAGTAGCTGCTTTAAAACCCATGTGATGGTCATCATCTCCACATGAGCAGTTTGTCTCTCCAATAAACAGCATATCATAATAAAAAGTGATCTCTCATAGTCCTCAGGTATTTCCCATAGTTTTTAGTGCAGTGCTGTAAACTTTGAACTCAAAGGGTGACTAATGATGCTAGAAGTGCATCATTGCATGACATGAAAATGCTCTATTGCTTGATATGTTCCCTAGATTGGGACCTGCAGCAGCTGATGATCCACCTTGTAGGCAGAGGAAGGAAACGTACTATATCGATAAAAACAGTACAGTACAGCAATGCATTTTCTGTTTCTTGTGATTTTCTTGATAACACTTTATTTTCTCTAGCTTACTTTATTGTGAAAAAATATATAATACATATGACATACAAAACGTATGTTCATTGACTGCTTATGTTATCAGTAAGTTCTGGTCAGCAGAAGCCTATTGGTAAACTTTGGGGACAAAGTTATACACAAATTGTTGATAACCCTAATCTCCCTAATGTGTTGCTCAATGATTAACTGCATTTGAAAACTTGTCTCACCTTGCAGATAAACATCATGCTCATGTGCTTAATGTTAAAGGTCAGAGAGAGCAACTCAAAAATGTCCTTAGTTTCAGAAGTCTAATAATACAGACTGTCTTGCAGACAACCAGAACAACTACTCATATGGAATCTCAGTTACAGGGCATGTGGTGATGTGATCGAGTGTAAGAAGTGATAGGAACAAAAGAGGGCACATTTCAAAAGCAGCAAATACAACTATAGATGTATTGCTTTAGAAACAGATTGACATCTTGTCCATTGACAGCCAGGAGACTTGCCTGTTCATTTTATGAGTGCAAGGGAGAAAATATATCTCTGGTCTCAGTAGCAGGAAGAGTTGTGCTTCTACAGAGAAGCTAGTTATTGGATCCTGTGAAACACACAACTGCGTATGTTCCCTTTTGAATATATACACACACATTTCATGGTTGTGAAGGTAAGTTTTGTGTCATCTGATCTGGGTCACAGTGCCTAAATATGTGGTCAAACATTAGTCTGTACATTTCTGTGATGATAGTTTTGGATGTGATTGTGATTAATCTTTAAATTGTGAACTTTGAGTGAAGCAGTTTGCCTTCTGTAATGTGTGTCGGTGACCAGCACTGACCAAGGGTGGGTTAGGACCCGCACCAGAGAATCTGGACAGCGAGAAGACCACTCGGAGGCAGTTCTTCTGGGAACAGTCTGATCAGGACTGGAGCCGATTTTATTCAAACCTTTTCCAACTTATATACCATTTTCTATACCCTCCAGCAATGTGATAATCACTCACTGGGGGCGTACAAGTTTCGTGCTTTACAAACTATGCATCACAAGACCACCACGAGATCTGCAATTTCCAAGCAAACAATTCGAATTCCATGATGCCTGCCGTGCTTACATTAAGGTCACAGGTGCATAATTTCAATACAAATCGTTCAAAGTGTTTTCCATAATGTTCAATGAATCATTCATATTATACTCTTTGCTCTATACCCTGATTAATACAAAAAACTTTCCTGAGTTAACTCTAGGTTCAATCCAAGTTCACTGATTCCCAATATTTTTAACAATCTATAAGTTTAGTTAAATGACTTAACTGTCAGTTATACTATTAACCTATTATGATTTAACGTAATGCCTTATAACTCAGTTAAAACTTATTCTTAAACTACCAAACTTTACTATAATTCATATGTTTCATATGTCTAAACTTTAATTTTTATATGATCTAGTTATTGGACTTTAATACTATGCTATATCCTATTAAGCTAATATCTCATCATTAATTCTTTTATAAATCGTATAGTAACTATTATATTTGAATAATGTAGCAAAAGGAAACAAAACAGCAAGCATAGATTTACGCAGCTATGAGTGTATATGTACATATTTTATCCTAACAAGTCTACTCTAAAAATCAAATAGTAGCCGTCACACTCTTGAACAAGGAAATGCAGGGTTGCCAAGATGGCGGCCATGGGCTGAAGCAGACAGAGTTTCGGTAATTAACGAAACAAAAGAAAACGTTCTACCTGGCTAGGGGCAGGGCAACAAAACTATCATGGTAATTTAGTTTCTAATCTTAGCCCTAGGGGAAACAACTTTCGGGAACAAGAGCTGACTACCCAGTCTATCAGGAAATAGAAGTTAAAAAATATCTAGAAAGAAGTACAACTTAGAAGGGACAAGGTCATATAAAATAATTCTACTGTGCAACTTTCCATCAGGTGTACAGAGATTTACTTATAAATTTTACTGCCATATATGCTCACTGGTCACTAATCACATGCCAATATCATAGGTATAACTGATATCCTATGTCAGAGGCGATCTTCTAGATGGGCCTTTACAGGCCTCAGCCATGTAGCTGTAGATGTTGGCTCCCAACAAATGTGGGCTGAGCAGGCCTCACCCAATCAGTTAGAGGACTGAATAGAACACAAGGTTGATCTCCCCTGAAAGAAGGAATTCTGCTAAAAGATGACCTGAACTGCAACATTGGCTCTTTCCTCGTCTCCAGTCTACCAATCCACCCTGAGGATTTAGGACTTGCCAGACTCTACAAAGGAGTGAGCCTATTTTTAAAAATAATTTCCTTCATCTGCATTATAATATATGATATGAGATATATATTTGCATGTATATATCATATTTACCAGAGCTTTCTAGAGAAACAGAACCAATAGAGTGTATTTTATTGGTGTTTCTCTGGAGATCCCTGGCTAACATGATGGTACACAATTGTAAACTAATTATTCTCTTGACTTTGGCAGACTTTCTTATTCTTACTTCTGTTTGATTTCTCTTACTTTGTTTCATTCTAATTTATCTTGGGAAAGAGAAAAGCTGTCCTTAACAGTCAGGAGATAGTCTCTAGCACTTAGAGCTAGACCTTGGTATTTTCCTCTGTAACATAATTTCAGAGAACATCAACATTAGACAAGGCCAATCTGTGACTATTATGGATCAAGACAGAGACAAGACCACTGCACAATCATGTCCAAATACAGATAAAATTATTAACATTGTTCAAACCACAAAATTGTCTAAACATGCTTCTGTCCTGTCTAATATGAATGATTGATTTTAACCTCTTTTTAGCCTTCCTTCCTTCAGAATACAAAAAGCTAGAAATGAGCCCATTCTCTGACATTATCCAATCCAAAGCAAAGTCTACTTTCTTAACTCTTCTCAAAATCACTAAACACAAGCCAAATCCTATTTTTCAAAAAGTTTTTCTAAAGCCCTCTTACTGGGATGACTCACAGTTCCCTACAGTGTACATTTTCCCTTGTTGAAACAAGCAATAAATCCAGCTAGCTCTGCCAAAGATAAATTTCTGATGGTCTTTGGTTGGAGAGCATAATAAATACATCTTATATTTATAATAATAAATAAAATGTATTTATTTAAAATCATATGATTATAAAATTATATTCATAATATATTTAAAATAAATCTTTATTTACTACAAATATATCACAAGTTGCCTTAAGTAGTTTTTGGATCAAATCAAGGTGACTTGCAATGTTTAAACAACAGCAGCATGAAATGTGAAATTTGAAAAATCCAGTATTAATTTTGCATTTTAAACGCATTCTCAGTGCTATTTTGACTGATTTCAATGTTTATTTGCTATTTGGTATATTCAATACACCAATATTGTATATCAAAAACACTCAGTGAATTGCTGTCTTAGAGCATTAAACTAATCCTAAGTTGCTATTTGATATCCTTTCCTGAAGAAAATCATGGGTTTGTAATCATTGTAATTCTAAGTCCAGTGAGTATTCTTTTGCAATCAAACATTTTTTAGCTGCCACTGTTAGTGCAACCACAAAAAGAAAAAAAATATGTAGAATATAAATGTTTCTCTTTCGGAAACAATAGAATGAAACAATTGAAAATGGAATGGTGGCACAAAAAAGAAGTACAAAGAGAAAACACAATATAATAGGATAGACATAAATCCAAACATATCAAAAAAAAATTAAGACTCTCTTTATAGCCAAGATATAGTAACAGAGATTTAATGAACCCTCTCACTTGAAACAATAAAAAAAGAATAAACATATGAAACAAAAGTCTTCAAGACATTGGATGTCAACAACAAAGAATGGTGATCACTGAGAGATGAGAAGGAAATAAGATGAGCCTGCAGTTGCCCCAGCTTAGTGCCTGGAAAGTTTCCAGGCCACAGTACAGGAAAAGGGAAACTAGACAGAGAATCTGAGCTGTAAAGAGATTGAGCTAAGAGTTCATCTCTTAGCTTGTTTGATTGCAAAAAAGTAGGAAAAGCAAGAGAGCTAGAGCTCACTGAACAGAATACTGGAGAGGAAAACGCTGCACAGAGAATCTGCAGAGGGTCTCTCTTGAGTACTCAACATAGTACTAAACAGTTCATGTGTGTGAGGAAGCTATCAAAGGATGGGGAAACAAGCCCTTAAAAAGATTAGAAGAACAATTTTTGGCATTCACCCAGTGTCGAAAACAATACCTGCGCCTATCGGTCATATGGGAAAACATCATAATTTATGGGGCATTGGGTAGAGTACTCAAAGGATCCTCTTGTCTACTATTCAAAAGTCCCACAAAAGTACATGGATTAGTGAGGGGAATGATGTTTCTGCAATTGTATTTATCGTCTCAAAGATCAACCTTGTTTCATTGCTTTCCTCTATCATTTTCTTGGTTTTTATTTAACAGTTTCTTCTCTGACTTGTATTACTGTTTTATTTTTGCTTACTTTGGAATTAATTTACTCTTTTTTTATAACTTAAAGTTGAAACTGAAATTGTTGATTTGAGACCTTTTTTCTAGTATAAGATTTTAGAGTTATAAATTTCCCTCTAAGTACTACTTTGCCTGCATCATACTAATTTAAGTATTTTGTCATTTTTCATTCACTTTGGAATATTTTTTAATTTCACTTTTGAACTTCTTTGCCACTTAGATGCTTTCTAAGACTCTAGAGATGATTCTTTTTACTATTGCCATCTACTTTAATTCCATTTTGCTCAAAGGACATACTTTCTCTGACTTGAATCTTTTAAAATTTATTGAGGCTAATTTTATGTTCAGGATATATATATATATATTATATATATTTGGTTAAATGTTCCATGTGCACTTACAAAAATTATGCAATTTGGTTTTGTTTATGGGAACCAACTTGTCGGGAGCGGATGTGATGTGGGGAACAGGTGAGCACTGTCACTGTAGTAGGCCTTGAGTAAAGTCCCCAAAGGAAAGCAAGGTCTCGCTTAATGGTCCCAAGCTCCTAGACAAGGTCTTGCTTGGAAGCTCTCCATCCTAGCCAAAGGCAGGCTGTGGGGGATGTAACCTGCTACACATCTCAGATGCCCACACATCCCGGTGCACATAGTACAGATAAAGCCTTAGCTACAACAAGATAACTGTGGAACAGCTCGCCTTTTAGGTAGCAACATAATTCCATTGTGGCTCCCTCACAGATCTTGAATCCCTTCCAACTTCCCTTGTGCTTGATTATAAAATAAACATGCTGAGCTAGTTCAGGGCCACTGCTCCTCCATCAGAGGAAAGTGTCCCACCTGGCCCCAGCTTTTCTTTATGTCTTTGTGTCTGTGTCTTTCTTCATCTCTCACCATTCTCTCTCGGGACTCTCAAGGCAGCCATGCGGGCTGCAGCATCTGGTGCCCGAACAGGGATCTGAGCACGAGAGAACTCCTAATCTTAGATGCTCCTAGAGAGGTGCACCTAAAAATAAGAGAAGGTAAGAAGCGGATTTAGTTTCAGCTGGGTACAAAACATGGGTAATTGTGGCTCCCAAGAGAGGAGTCTGGATGTCCCAGTGTTAAAAATTTATGCTTCGGGCAAGAGGCTGCCAGTTAAATGTTCTCAGAGGAATTTTTAAGCTTTGTGCAGGAAACATGCCCTTGGTTCCCTGCTCAAGGGACAGTTAATTTGAACTTGGAATAAGGTCAGTAAACAGCTTAGGGGGCATTACACGGCAGAAGACCCTGATAAGGTTCCCATTCCTACGTTCACTTTGGTTTTTGATCCAAGATTGCCTCGAGCCACAGTGAGAGGATGCTCAGGTACCATTAGGCACCAAGGCAAATAAGCTGCCTCCGTCTGTGCCACCACCCTCTCCACCTGATTTGCCATCATTACATGAAGCTCCCCTAAAAAACTAGGTGTGAGCCAAAAGTAAGGTCTGAAATGGACCAACGAGTCCATGACTCCAATGAAGACTTAGATCTTAAAGATTTCACCAATGTAACCTTGGATGCTTGGCCTCAGCTAAAGGCAACCCTGCCGCAACCTGCGGTGTCTACCCTGCAACATTATTTACAAAAGGCTCGCAAAGAGGGGTAGGATATAACTGGCTTTCATTTATACCCGGTGGTTGAGCAGCCTGATCCAAACAACCCAGGACAGGGAATTCAAGCATATCAGACATTCTCTTTTAATGTTCTGAAAGATTTAAAGGGTGCTGTATCTATGTATGGTCCCACTTCTCCTTTTATTTCTAGCTTGCTTGATAATATTGCTATTGATGCTATTCCTCCTCAAGATTGGCAGACTTTAGCCAAGGCTTGTTTGAGTCCCAATGATTATTTATTATGGAAATCTGATGGGTATGTTAGGGACCATGAACAGGCAGAGAGAAACTGGGCTCATAATATTGCCATCCCATTCAATATGTTGGGGGGGCAAGGCGCCTTTGATGGCGTTCAACAACAACTGAATTATGCTCTACAGGCCTATCAGCAGATCAATATCTGCGCTACTCAAGCTTGGCAAAAGTTGCCTACTAAAGGAGAAAGATCCCAAGACCTTAGCAAAATTAGGCAGGGGCCTGAGGAGCCCTGTGCTGACTTTATAGCACACCTATCCCAGGCAGCCAGCAGAGATATCGGGGACCATGAAGCAGGGACTAACATAGTTAAGTAGCTTGCCTTTGAGAATGCGAACAAGATATATCAGCAAACAACTCGGCCGTATAAAGTCAAAGGGACTATTACTGACTATCCACTTGTGTGCAGACATAGGGTCCTCCTATATTCAAGGAGCAGCCCTAGCTACAGCTCTCAAAGAGGTGCTTGGTCCCAAGAACGTCAATTCTAAATCTAATCAAACATGTTTTGCCTATGACCAACCAGGACACTTCGCTAGACACTGTTCTCAGCCCCCACCTGTTTAAAACAATCATCTCCCGCAGGGAACCTCAACTCCATGCAAACCTGGGATTTGCCCCCGATGTAAAAGAGGGAAACATTGGGCTAATGAGTTTCGATCCAAACAGATGTAAATGGTTGAACCCTTCCCCCGCAGCAGGACGGCAGGGCGTCCCAGCCCTGTCAAACAGTCGTGGCCCTCTCCTGGACCTCCCCCGGCCCTCCGCCTTGAATCAGAGCGCAAGCGCATCACTGGGGACCTCTTCCAGGCCACCGCAGGAAGGGCAGGACTGGACCTCTGTCCCACCTCCCGCTGTGTACTGACACCAGAAATGGAACCTCAGGCCATTCCTACTGGAGTATATGGGTCTATCCCTGTGGGTAATGGTGGGTTAATTTGGGAACATAGCAGCCGCACCGTAAAGGGGTTCCAAGTACTTCCAGGAATTATAGATGAGGACTATATGGGCCAAATTAAAGTAATGGCTCAAACTAATACCATTATACAAATACTTCCTGAAACAAGAATTGCTCACTTAGTGCTCCTTCTAGTAAATAAGAGGGGTCATGTACTCAGTTACCCACCTTGAGGCAAAGGAGGGTTTGGATCTACTGACCATGTGTATTGGTCGCAGTTGATAGGTCAGGGATGCCCTGAACTTAGCTTAAAAATCAATGGCAAGCCCTTCAAGGGCATCATAGGCACTGAGGCAGATGTTTCTGTCATTGCCACAAACCATTGGCCAAAAGGGCATCCGCTGACCTGATGGGTATTGGTCAAATCCATTCCCCTGATCGAAGGGCTGAAATTTTAAAATGGGAAGATGGGGAAGGTACCTTAGAATTTTTCCAGCCATATGTCCTTTCTGGCCTTCCTGTAAGTCTGTGGGGTCATGACATTTTGGCAAATATGAGTCTTTTGTTTCTTAACCCTGGGTCAGCTGTCACTCATCAAATGTTAAATCAGGGGTTTAACCCCACAATGGACCTGGTAAAGTATCAACAAGGAATGTCTACCCCCATCCCGGCTATCCCCAGGCCAAAACAACAAGGCCTAGGGTACTCCTCTCAACAGCCTTTTCAGTGGGAGCCTCGATCCCTTCTCCAACCCAGACCACTGCCAAAATTACTTGACTCAATAATAACCCTATTTGGGTTGATCAATGGCCCCTAAACGGAGAAAAACTCCAAGCCATTAATGCCCTTGTTCAGGAACAGCTTACAGTGGGGAACATAAAACCTACTCTCAGTGCTTGGAATAGTCCTATTTTTGTAATAAAGAAATCCCCCAAGCCAGGCTCAGTGGCTCAACCTGTAATCCCGCGCCTTGGGAGGCTGAGGTGAGTGGATTGCCTGAGCCCGCGGGTTCGAGACCCACCTGGGCAACTTGGTGAGACCTCATCTCTACAATAAACTAAAAAATTAGCCGGGCGTGGTAGCACGCACCTGTAGTTACGGCTACTTGGAAGGCTGAGGCGGAGGGATCGCCAGAGCCCAGCAGGTTGAGGCTGTGGCGACTGGGAGCAGCCACTGCACTCCAGTCTGGGTGACAGAGTGAGACTCCAACTCAAAATAAAAGAAAAAAAGAAATCCTCCAGCAGATAACTACTGCAAGATCTTCAAGCAGTCAACCAAACTATGGAATCTAAGCGACTCCTACAGCCTGGCCTTCCTTCCCCTACTGTTATCCCGTGGAATTACCATCTAATAGTATTAGACTTAAAAGACTGTTTCTATACCATTCCTTGCCATCCAGATGATTGCCATCGTTTTGCCTTTAGTGTTCCTTCGCTTACCACCAAGCTCCTATACAGCGATATTGCTGGCAGGTTCTGCCACAAGGTATGGCTAATAGCCCTACTATGTGCCAAGAATATGTAGCAAGACCCATCAAACCTATTAGAGAGACTTACCCTACAGCTTATATCATTCATTATATGGATGATATTCTTGTGGTCCATGAAAACCAGAAAGAATTACTTATAGTATTTGCCTGCCTACAAGCTTCCCATTCCAGTAATGACCTGATAGTGGCACTGGAAAAGACCCAAAAGTTTGCCCCCTTTTCATATTTGGGCCACACTATAGAGGGATGTAAAATATGTCCTCAAAAACTTCAAGTCAGAATGGATTCACTGTGCACCCTGCACGACTTCCAACAGCTTCTAGGTGATATTAATTGGCTCCGTAGTTCCCTTGAGCTCACCACGAAAGAGCTTGGGCCACTATTTGATGTTCTCCATGAGGACTCTTCACCAACCTCCCCTCGCCAACTCACGCCCGCAGCCGCTATGGCCCTCCAAAAGGTAGAAGCAGCTATTTGTTCAGCTCAGCTTATCTGAGTCAACCCTGCCGTGCTTATTCAACTTTTGGTCCTTCCTATCCCTCATACACCCAAGGTATTATGGCAACAAAATGGAGTTTGGAGTGGTTACATTTGGGCCATACACCCTCTAAATCATTATCCCCCTTTCATGACCTAGTAGCTCAAATTATTGCCAAAGGTCATTTCTGTTTGCAACAGTTATTGGGCTCAGAACCTCAAGTCATGTCGTTCCATACACAGCCTCCCAGCAATCCTGGCTATGGCAAAACTCTACCACTCGGCAACTTTCTCTTGCTAATTTCCCTGGCCTCCTTGATAATCATTATCCTCAACATAGATTGATGCAGTTCATTGCCATCACATCCTTCATTTTTCCCACCGTGATCAAGACTTCCCCCACCCATGCAGCATTAACCGTTTTTACAGATGGCTCTAGCAATGGCAAGGCAGGATATTACAGTAAGATGGGCTCCTCTGTTCCACAAACCATTCATATGTCTGCCCAGAGAGTGGAAATCCAGGCACTTATTTTGACCTTGACACATTTTGTTGATAGGTCACTAAATGTTTATAGTGACAGCACTTATGCAGTGGGCGTTGCTCAGGTATTTGAAACAGCTACAATTGGCCACACCACACCAACTCTGAAACAATTTTTCACCTATTCTGGACTTTACAGCAGATAATTCGGACTTGCCAGTTTTCTTGTTTTGTGGGCCGTATGTGCACCCATTCAGGACTCCCTGGCCCCTTAGCTTTAGGTAATCAAGCTATAGATCATTTGATAGCTACTGCATAGCCTATAACTTCTTATGCTGCTACACAAGCCTCTCATACTACGCATCATCAAAAATGCCTCAAACCTCCAAAATGAATTGCACTTTACCAGAGCACAAGCCCATCAAGTTGTACACCAATGTCCCAGCTGTGTTATTCATTTCCCTGTGTAGCCCACAGGGGTTAACCCCCAAGGACTGAGACCCAATATATTATGGCAAATGGATGTTACCCATATCCCAAACTTTGGCAAATTACAATGGGTCCATGTAATTATAATACCTTTCCTTGTTTTGTTTTCACCACTGCCTGCATGGGAGAAAATGCTAAACAGGTCATCTCTCATTGTTTGGCATCCTTTGCTTTCCTTGGTAGGCCTGCCAGTATTAAAATTGACAATGGCCTGGCTTACACTAGTGCTGCCTTTACACGTTTCTGCCAATCGTATTCTATCACTCATATTACAGGAATTCCTTATAATGCTCAAGGACAAGCCATTATTGAGCATGCCAACCAAACTTTAAAAAGACAAATATCAAAACAAAAAAGGGGAGACGGGTATTATCGTTCCCTCCATGACCGATTAAACCATGCATTATTTACAATTAATTTTTTGAACAGTGATGAACATGACCAGATGCCTGCAGTTAGGCATCAGGCCTCTAATCCTGGACATCCTATAGGTCTGGTAAAATGGAAGGACCTCCAAAGTAACCAATGGAGGATTTGTTTGTGCTTTTCCAGATAGAGTCGATAAACCTATTTGGCTTCCAGAGAGAGTCATCCTACATGTTGATGGACTCAACAAAAAGATTGGAACCCAGATTCAAGAAACTGAAGATCTCCCCACCAGTCCCAGTATAGCTGCCCAGCCAGAAGAAACCAGGGAGTACCCCATGACAAGACAGAAGTTCCGACGCCCTGTGGCCGCTACCAAAAGAACATCTCCATCCACATGGGACCAGTTGAAATGTCTGACTCAAAGTGCTCAACATATGGTTGAGGATAACAGGGGACCAAGTTCCCCCCAAGTCTTGTTCATGGCCATGATAGACATTGTTGATTGTCAGTCAGATGCGGAATCCTCCAATGCCAATTCAGAGTCATCGCAGTAGCTGTCCATCGCCTGCATTTAGAAAATAAAAAAGGGGGGAGATGTCAGACGCGGATGTGATGTGGGGAACAGATGAGCACTGTCACTGTAGCAGGCCTTGAGTAAAGGCCCCGGGCGAAGGCAAGGTTTCGCTTAATGGCCCCAAGTTCGTAAGCATGGTTTTGCTTGGAAGCTCTCCATCCTAGCCAAAGGCAGGCTGTGAGGAATGCAGCCTGCTACACAAAACAGTGTCTCAGATGCCCACACATCTGGGTGCACATAGTACAGATAAAGCCTTAGCTACAAGATTAACTGCAGAACAGCTCGCCTCTTAGGTAGCAGCATAATTTCGTTATGGCTCCCTCATAGACCTTGAATCCCTTCCAACTTCCCTTGTGCTTGATTATAAAATAAACGTTCTGAGCTAGCTCGGGGCCACTTCTCCTCCATCTGAGGAAAGTGTCCCACTTGGCCCCAGCTTTTCTTTATGTCTTTGTGTCTGAGTCTTTCTTCATCTCTTGCCGCTCTCTCTCTGGACCCTCAAGGCAGCCGCACGGGCCGCGGCACCATCTATATATATGAACTAGTTCAAATTGGATGAGAGTATAATTCAAGTATACTTCCTTATTGATTTCATGTCTACTTGCTCTATCAATATTGAGAATGAATATTAAAATAGTCAACTCTGTGCATTTGTCTATTTCTCCTTGCAGATCTTTCAGGTTTTGCTTGATATATTTTTAGGCACAATTATTAGATGCATAAATACTTAGGATGGTTATATTCTCAATTAATTGACCGCTTTACGTCATAAAATGGCTTTTAAATTTTTTTTATTTTAAATATGTGGAGTACAATTCAGGGTTAGGTGTACACATGTTCACTATGCAGTTACCCTTGTAAAGTGGCTTTCTTAATTACTATGATATTATTTATTCTGAAACCTATTTTTTCTAATGTTAACATAGGCACCAGAGATTTCTTTTGATTACTATTAGCATGACATATTTTTCACCATTTTACTTTTAATTTATTTCTAATACATTTTTTATATTTATTTATCTTTCTTCTTACCCCCTTTTCTTTGGGAGACTCTATTATACATACCAGGGTGCCCAAAAAATGTATACACATTTCAAGAGACATTATCTGGACAGTTGTGGTGGCTCAGCCTGTAATCCCAGCACTTTGGGAGGCCGAGGAGAGAGAATTACCTGAGCTCGAGGGTTTGAGACCAACCTGGGCAACTTGGTGAGATCTTGTCTCTACAATAAATCAAAAAATAAGCTAGGCATGGTAGTATGCACCTGTAGTTTCAGCTACTTGGAAAACTGAGGTGGAAGGATCTCCTAAGCCCTGCAGGTCGAGGCTGTGGTAGCCGTGAGCATGTCACTGCACTCCAGCCTCTGCGACAGAGTGAGACTCTAACTCAAAAAAAGAGAGAGAGACATTTTCTATGTGTTACTTTCAGTTTGCCTTGCCGTAATTAGACTGTCTGGCCACTGATGGTAACCACTTTGAGCAACTGACATATATGCTGTGTGAAGTTTTCCAACATCTCTTTAATGTTTTCTTCATTTTGTTCATTGTTTTCATTTTTGTGTTTAATTTTGGAGTTTCCCATGTTAAATCTGTAGGATCATGAACTTTTTCTTTTTCAGCGTCTAATCTGCTATTAATTTTATCTGGTATATTTATCATCTTGGTCAATGTTGTTTTCATTTCAGGAAGTTTTATACAGAGATTTTGTTTCTACTTAAAATACTCTTTCCCCTAGTTTCTTGAACATATGACTTATAATTAAAATAATTGTTTTAATATTCTTATCTACTAATTCTATCATGTATATTATTTGGGGACTGTTTTGGTTGATTGATTTTTCTCTTCATTATGGATTATATATTCCTGCTTCTTTGGGATGCTTGATAATGTTCTAGTATCATATACTAACTTTATGGATTTCACTTTGTTAGATGCAAAATATCTTGAATTTCTATAAAAATTCTTAAACGTCTTTTCTGGGACAGAGATAACTTACTTGGAAGCATTTTCATTCTTTCAGTTCTTGTTTTTAAGGTTGGTTAGGCAGAACCAGAGCAACAATTAGTATCAGGCTAACTTTCTCCAGCACTGAGGCAAAAACCTGAGTACTCTTCTTGATGCCCCATGAATTAGGAGGTTTTTCACTCTGGTGTGATAGGAACTATTCTCAACTGTAGTTCAAGTACCGGCTGCTCTAATACTTCCAGATGTTTTTTCATCTGGCCTCAGATGATTTCCTCACATGCATGTGCTAGTACTCACTAAATACTTGAAAGGAATCTAGACAGTTCTTCTCTCTCTCTCTCTCTCTCTCTCTCTCTCTCTCTCTCTATATATATATATATATATATATATATATATATATATATACAGTGC
Organism: Carlito syrichta; assembly: GCF_000164805.1. NCBI lineage: Eukaryota > Metazoa > Chordata > Mammalia > Primates > Tarsiidae > Carlito > Carlito syrichta. The sequence goes on from NW_007090138.1 coordinate 47,688, forward strand.
TCTCTTCTCTGGTACTCGGTCCTGCCAACTCAAGCCACCTTGTCCTCCATATATTCTCAGCTCTCTCCGCAGTCCAAGAAAATCAACAGATTCTGTCTGGGATTTCCTTTCCTGTGTTATAGCCTCAAAATTTTCTCCAGTCAGGAAATTGAGGCAATTTTCAGGCTTGCCTTGTGTGTTTCACATCTTCCCAGCATCATTGTTCTTTGTTGTCTGATGCCCAATATCATAAAAAGAATTTTCATATACTTTTAGCTATTTCAGGGAAGAAGTTAAATCTAGCCTCTGTTACTCTATTTTCACTAGAAAAATAGCGTAAGTCCCAGCACTGAGGTCTTAAGTGTATAAAATCCTAATTTCAAATAGAAAGAGAATGTGAGTGTGACATAGTAGACAGATACTGCCAAAATATTTATTAGTACAAGAATAATAAGAGTTGATATCCTTTTTTTCAGTTTTTCATTTTAATCATGTGGGGTACAATTCATGGTTAGGTATATAAATGTTCATTATGCAGGTACCCCCCCATCCCCCCACTGACAGTTTCCCACTACTGCCAATCCCTTTCTTATAGTATTAGAATAGTTGTTCAAGGTCCACTTATGAGTGAGAACATGTGATACTCGGTTCTTTGTTTCTGTGATAAATAAAGAATTGATATTTTATTAGTGTTTTCTTTTCACTTTATATAAAATAAAGGGAAGTAATTTCTTCCATTATAGGTATCTGAGTCTGTTCTTACTTTTACTTTCTAAATTGCTATGGTCTATTAATTCTCCCATCAGCTACCTCAAAGGAAGAACATCTCACCAAATAGAGTGACTGGATAACACTCGTTTTTCACAGACACCTTCTTCTGCATTGAGAACAATATAAAGAATCACTCGGGGAATGATCCGGGAAAGTGGAGATGATAAACAATTGAACAGTGACCAGTTTTGTTTTCCTTTTACTGCTTCTTTATGGACTTCATGTTGTACTCGGGTTGAAGTTCACAGAGGTTTTAATAAATGTAAACCCCAGGAGCTCATAAACCAAGTTCTAAACTCTACAACTGTAATTGTTCTTTATTTTGCTCTGCTCTAAGGAATATTAACACTCACCATATCCTTAAAAAAAGGTTCCACTCTATTTAAATTATGCTAAATAAATATGTATTGAGTGCTTACTATGTCAAGGCACTGTGTGAGACACTAAGTATATAACACAGGAAACAAAAATAGTCTTTGTACTAATGAAGTCTATAATTTAGTGAGGAAGTTGGTAAAACAAGTAAATAAATGGATAAGTATTTAAATACTAATAGAGTAAGAAGCTATGAAAGAAACTAACAAGGGGTTATGCTAGGGAATTAAAAGACATCAATTTTGATTACATAAAAGAGTCCGTACAAATTGACCCACGGCATGAAAACAAGCAATTGCAGGAATAGAATAAAGGAGAAGAGTGGAGGAATATGTTTTTACTGACCTATTAAGAAAAGAAAGAAGAATTTGGTGTCTTCAAGAAAATGAAATAAAGCCACTGTGGCCAAAGCACAGTAAGAGAGAGAGTGAAACCAGATGAGTTTGTAAGATCAGAAAAAGTTGTACAATCCAGGGGCCTGGGTACAATGGCCATCGAGGCATTTAAAGTAGGGGAACAGCAGGATCATGACCCTGTGGAAGTTATAACTAAGAGTTCAGCTAAAACTTCCACATGTACAATATATTAGAAGAAGGCAAGTGTGAAAGCAAAGATGTCAACTTGGAGACTAACGCATAAGTCCAGATGAAAATGCTCATGAAACACATGGTGGCGTGGCCGTGGCAGTGGAAAAGCAGAAATACGCATGGCTATAATTTTGGTTGGAGTTTGTCTATGAATAAGTGTATGGGGATAACGGAGAGGGAGGAAACAAACTTTACTCCCAAAAGTTTCTGGTTTGGGCAACTAAATGAACCATGATGTCATTTACCGAGATGGGAATAGATTGATTAAAAGTTTTAGAGGTGAAAATCCGAGTTCAGTTTTGGGCCGTTAAATTCAGAATGCCTAGGAGTTGTCAAAACAGAAACATGAACTAGCCAGGCTGGATAAACATTTCAGAGTAGGGGTCTGAAATAGGGTACAATGTTGTTAGTTGTCAGGATTCAGGTTATGTTTAAAGGCATGGGACTGGATGAACTCGCCTAGAGAGAAAATGTAATCAGGGGAATCTAGGATTTATTCTTCAGGGATTCCAACATCTAGATTCCAGGCAGAGGAAGGGAAGGAGTGCCCAGAGAGGGAGGCAGCAGAAAAGAAGGCAGTATGATGTCATAAAAACCAAGAGCTAAAAGTGTCTTAAAATAGAAAAAGTGAGCAGGTTGGCGAAAGAGATGGGTCAATTAGTTATTTCAGGGAAGAAGAATAAAAGTCCATTGTGATCTGGTGAAGAACAATTTTGTGAAACATTGGAAGTGAAAGCCAGACTGAATAGTTTGAAAAGTGTTAGGAGGTGAGGAAGTAGGGACTGCATGAATGACCAGTAACCTAAAAGAAATGATTTTTTTTTTTTTTGAGTTGGAGTCTCACTCTGTCGCCCAGACTGGAGGGCAGTGGCCGCTCCCGGCCACCGCAGCCTCGACCTGCTGGGCTCCCGCGATCCTTCCGCCTCAGCCTTCCGAGTAGACGGAATTACAGGCACGCGCTACCACGCCCGGTTAATTTTTCGATTTTATTGTAGAGATGAGGTCTCGCCTGAGTAAATCAGTAAAGTGGAGTAGTAAGTAGGAGACAAGGGGTCAAGGAAGGGGTTTGTAAAGACAAGTGATTTTCTAGTTAGCGTACATATCTTTCTTCATATTTCTCACAGAAATAGACATTAAAAAATAGACTTTCTATTTAACAAGAAAAAAATGGTCTGTCACACAGATTCTTGTAAAATTGATGTATGTCACAATAAAAACATTCTTTCCTGACTATATAAAAGCAAGCAGTCAGGCCACAGACAGAGGACTTGGTCTCAGATTTAACTTAAAGATGAAATTTTCCTGCAATTTCACTGCAAAAAGGGCCAAACTTGCAGGATATTTTCAGTAAATGTAAGAACCTTTTAGTTCTTCTCCCACACACAGGTGAGACATAGATTGGTGAAGGATAAATAAGCACAGATGAAAGAATAAGGAGAACATCTCACTGCAATGGGCAGTCAAGAAATGTATCTTATTATTTAATAACAACATATGAAGCTATATAAAGGAACAAATTTTTAATTTAACCCTTTGCACCCAGATAAGTGTGCTAAGCATATCAGATTCATTTTTCCTAAACACAATGAGGTTGGCCTTATTATCTTAAATTACAGATGAGAAAACTGAGGTTTGTGGAAATTAAACACTTTACCCAGGGATACACAGCTGGGAAGTGTTAGATGCAGGATTTAAGCCAATGTTCCAAAAGACATTTTAGACTGAGCATCACTAGAGGAAAGTGGTTAGAAATGTAGGCTAGGACCCAGGCTACCCAACTGATACTCAACTTTACTCCATTAACACCATGAACTTGGGCAAGTTATTTTTATAGTCTATCTCAATTTTCTCATCTGTAAAATGGAATAAGAATAATGATTACTTCATAGCATTGTTATGAGGATTAAATGAATTTAAACAGTACTCGGAACGTAGACCTCAGTAAATGACAACCTTTAGTATATTATGTTCTCCTAAAAAACAAGGTTCTTCTCTATTTGGAAAGGTCACCTCTTTAATAGAGTATTCCTGGTTACATTAGCGAGTAGAGAAGCTTTACAGTTGAATCACAAATCACTCCAAACCACACTTTTTATCTTATATAGAAACACAGACAACTAGAAGTTTGATTTCAAAATCCTGACAAAATTGTCTTTGACTCATCATGGCAGGTTCATTTGCTTGTTGTTCAAACTTTCCTTTCTACCAAAAACTCTTTGTCTTCTCATAAAGAGAACTAGGAGTGCTAAATCCAACAGCACCAAAACTGGGAAGCTCTCCAGCTTCATCTGGAGGAAAATACTCCACCAAGCTCAGAGGAGGTGTGATCTGTCACAATATTGTACGCTTGTACTAAGTCTGCATTTTAAAACCTCGTTGGAAAGCAAGAAAGCAACCACGAAAGAGCAGATGGGTCAAACAGGCTTCTCCACGCAGTATGCAGTAATGACTTTGCCTGAACTAATTACCCCTTTCTCCTACAAACAAGAGAATTCAGAGAAGTGCATGTGGCAGAACTGGGTTGCCTTGAGATGAGAGAAAAGGGCTCCTGCTTTTCATGCAATCGCAGCCCTGTTCTTGCAGTTGCAACATGTATTAAATGTCATTCTATGAGGAGGACCAGCCCTTACATCCCATCAAAATATTTCCTGGAAACCTGAAGCATTGAACTCTGATATTCTTTCACATTGGGCCAGAGGCAGCAGCACAGGGCACAATGCTGAAATAGTATGGGCCAGGGCGGGGGAGAGCTGATTTATTTTGTTGTAGAAATCTTTTCAACTGAATTTTCTGGAACAGCAAGAGTAAAAGCTACTTGACACTCATCTCTTGAATGTCAAATGTTCTGCATTGTCCCTGTGATATAAAAGCAGGTGAATGAAAAACTGCAAGCACAAAAATAGTAATTAAAAACTTTGTGAGCCAGGCTCAGTGGCTCAGCCTGCAATCTCGTGCTTTGGGAGGCTGAGGTGAGTGGATTGCCTGAGCCTGCGGGTTCGAGACCCACCTGGGCAACTTGGCGAGACCTTGTCTCTACAATAAATAAAAAAAATCAGCCGGGCATGGTAGTGCGTGCCAGTAATTCTGGTTACTGGGAAGGCTGAGGCAGAAGGATCGCCGGAACCCAGCAGGTCAAGAAGGCAGTGGCCAGGAGCGGACACTGCACTCCAGTCTGGGCGACAGAGTGAGATTCCAACTCAAAAAAAAACCAAAAAAAAAATTTTGTGGGTTAAACGATAATGTGTGGGTATGTGTGTGCATGTCTTTATTTTACCCAGAAAGGCTATGGAACAAGGAATATTTATGCTAAATTTTGGTTTTATAAAAAATCATCAGAGTTCCTGTGGTTACCTCTTAATTTTATCATGCATTTGTACTCTTGGACAGCTTGTAGGGAAATCTAGGGCTCCCAGCTACGGAAATTAAATATTTACAAAAATCAGCTAAGGTTAAAAGAGAAGGAAGAAAAGCTTCAGTAGATAAAAAGTTTCACAAAAGCAGTGTTTTTACAGTCTACATATAAACAGCCTCATGACTACATGCTTACCTGTGTTCATGTGTGTACATGTGCATTCACACATGGTCACACACACACAAAATGTAAGCCCAAGTGACTTGGATTAAAACAATACATATGTTTAAATTACATGAATGCTCAAGAAAAAGTAAAAACTGCTCTGACCCATTAAAGGTCATTTTAAATGATCATTTTATTTGTTTACATGATTTCATTATTTTCCATTTTATTTATGTGCAGACTATTTAATGAGATTTTTCTTTAAAAAAAAAAAAAAAAACACCAAAAACCTTTGGCAGCTGCTTGAATAGAGAACAAAATAGGCCCCTTTGTTTTTTTATTTATTTTACAGATGGTATTATCAAAATTGTGTTACATCAATGTTTGCAGAGAAGTTGAATTTAAACTTAAATATGAAAATAATTCATTCAGAACTAAAAAGAGTGATACTTTGAGATTCAAGATGATTCAACCTTCCAAACAATTCAAACAATTCTTCAGTTATCAATTAAATAATTTTAGTTATTGTACTTCCACTTCCAAATCTAAACAAGTAAATATCTCCTTCAACTTAATTCCATATGCCAAAAAATCTCTGTCTCAAGAACACAGATAATGGGAAGAATTAATTGCATTTTTAGCTCTTATGTTGATGGAAAGAACTCAATAATACCAATAGAATTGAGTATATATAATTATTGCGTCAACAAAAGTTTACTATGAGCTAAAAACAGAATTCTAACAACTCAAGATTTTTAAGAAGTAGTTTTGAATAGTTGACACATTTCTGAAATAATCTCAAGCAAGTAAAACTCAGGAATAAATATTTGTTTTCTATTGCTGTCATGATTAAAACTTTCCATAATTTATAAATTATTAAGAATTATTACTTCTCAGAAAAGAGCAATATGGGTCATCAACTTTTGTTCTTGATCATGAGTGAATGCATCCCTTTCCTTTCCTTAAGATCTGTTGGGCAGACAGAAACTCAGAACCCAAATTTTCAGAGCTCCCTCTTCCGGCAAAACTGTGGCCTTTGTGGTGGCATCTTATTTTCAGGGTCCTCAGGAATCATCTCTGTAAATGGCTAAAGTGGCAAATAGTGCCCAGTCTGAAGTCTCAGACCCAAATGTAGAATTTTGGTGACAATTGCTCTTTTTTAATTATATTACAATTAAATTTATCTTGTCTTTAAATGTATTTATTTTCAACAAAGTTTGAAAGTAAAAATAGACTCTATGACATATTTTCTAAAAATGAACATAATATGAGCATCTCAGTCAGTTTGGGCTTCTATAACATAATATCACAGACCAGGTGGTTTAAACAACAAAAATGTATTTCTCACCATCCTGGAGGCTAAGAAGTCCAAGATTAAGGTGCCAGCATAGTCAGGTTCTGGTGAGGACCTTCTTCCGGGTTTGTAGATGGTTGTCCTCTTGCTGCGTCTTCACATGGCAGAGAGCAAAAAGAAAGGAGGAAAGTTTTCTTATGCCTCTTCTTGTAAGGGTTTTAATTCCATTATAAGGACTCCACCCTCTTGACTCAATTGTCTCCCAAATTCTCCATCTTCAAATACCACCACAGTGGGGAATAGGGTTTCAACACATGAATTTGGAAGCAGGGGGGGACAAAAACATGCAGTATATAGCATTTGAGTGAATTTATTTAATAATATTTATTGTTTGGCCTGGCACGGTGGCTCAAGCCTATAATCCCAGCACTTTGGGAGGCTGAGGCAAGAGGATTGCCTGAGCTCAGGGGCTCAAGACCAGCCTGGGCAATTTGGTGAGACCTGTCTCTACAATAAATCAAAAATTAGCTGGGCATGGTAGTGTGCACCTGTAGTTCCAGCTACTTGGAAGGCTCAAGTGGAAGGATTGCCTGAGCCCAGTAGGTCGATGCTGGGGTGGCCATGAACATGTCACTGCACGTCAGCCTGGGTGATAGACTGAGATTCCAACTCTGAAAAAAATAATAATATTTAATGTTAAATGTCTTTGATGATTTCAGTCTGCAAAAGAGGAGAGTCTTCAAGCGGACATTAGCCTTAACCCCATTTTGATTCCTTCACTTTAAACTCATTCAATAATCAAGTTAAAACAGTAACAACAAAGACTGTCATATATAGAATAACAATGAATTGTAGCCAGGAAGCTTTCAAAATATAATACATGAAATTTTAAGAAACGTTTATAAAAAGCTATGTTCACTTAATTAAAATCATACATGTGTGTCTGTGTGTAACAGAGAATGAACAGTTTGAGAAATTCGATAAGCAATATCATTCGAGTACCAGAAATAACCGATGCATGTTGGCAGAACTTACAGAAATAATTTTTACATTTATTCATCCAAAAAGATGTTTATTAAGAACCAATTTCTTACTAGACAAATTCCTGGCTTTCATGGAGTTAACATCAAGCGTAGAAAACAATAAACATACAAGTAAAATTTAATAGGCTGAATTGTGATAGTTGTTAAATAAATTCGGTAAAATAAAGTGTCAAAGGTGTGTCTGTTTACTACTGCCACAAAATTTACTGGTCAGGCCTCTGGCATCAGTGAACTATTCTGACCCTGGTGGGGATGGGTGACAATAGGATGATCAAGGCTGACCTCAGCTGAGGTGACGGGGACAACTCATCTCTGACCCACACACATCTTCACCTCCAGCAGACTAGTCTGAGCAAGTTCTCAAGGTCTTGGAAAGGGTGTGGGAGGACAAGTGGAAACAGCCACAACCTCTTGAGATCTAGGCTTGCAACTGGCACCCTGTCACATCCAGCTCATTCTCTTGGCCAAAGAAAGTCTTATTGCTGACCCTAAAATCAAAGAACAGGGCAGATCACACTATGCACGGGGAAATAGAACTGGAGGGTCACATGGTAAAGGATATAAACACAGAGAGGGTTAAGAAATGGGGCCAATGATGCATCTACCATAGTGTGGTCAGGAAAGAGAATATTGATCTATTGATCCAATTGATAAGACAATCTAAGGGGGTAAAGGTCTGAACTGTAGAGATATCTAGGAGAAATATTCCAAGAGCACAGGTCATGAGGCAGTATTGAAAAAATGAGGGGAGAGTGATAGAAATGAGGTCCTAGAGGTAGTGGTGGGGGTAAGTTGGGACACAGGTCTCCCAGGAACTTTTAGGCCATTGGAAGAACTTTGATTTTATGCTAATTAAAGTGAGAAGTCAATTAAAGATTACAAGAGAAGAAAAACGTAACTTGATATTTAAAGGGTTTTCTACCACAGACAAAATGTTGGTCAAGCTACTGGTTGTCATTAGAAATTACCAAGAGTCATAGAAAAGTACACACTTATAGACAATGAGAGAAATTGATAAATTCTACATGTAGGATCATATATACAAAGCTATATATCCAGTACCTTAGAGGAAATTTAATGACTCTTCAAGGTAAGGCGATTTAGAATTTGCTTATGTTGAATTTAGAAAAGAGCTCAGCTAAGCAGAGACTTCACTATAAGCTATGGCCTTGGATGTGTTATTGCTGGGCTCATTGAGCACAGATGTCCTTTCATTTATGTAGTATATGCATTTCTAAAAAATTTTATGGGATTTTGAATTTTAAAGTGAAGCAATTTCCCCATTGTTTTAATTTAAAATCTATAACCCCATGCAAAAATGAAGTTGAAGTCCCATTCCCCAAAGAAAAACATTGCCTCAAAAAATAACAGTATTGAGCTGGGCATGGTGGCTCCTGTCTGTAATCCCAGCATGTTGGAAGCCTGAAGCAGGAGGATTGCTTGAGCCCAAGAGTTCAAGACCATCCCAGGCAACATAGCAAGACTTTGTCTCTACAAAAAATAAAAAAATAAAAATTAGCTGGGCATGGTGGTGCATGGGAGACTGAGGTGGGCAGATCACTGAACCTAAGAGCTTGATTTTGCAGTGAGCTATGATTGTGCCACTGCTCTCCAGTCTGGGTGACAGAGTGAGACCCTATCTCTAAAAAAACAAACACAAAAAATATCTACAACTGAATAAAGTCACAGCAAATAAAGTGTTACCCTGCCAAAAACACTATCCTGCACATATATAATCATAATTGAATAAACAATATAAAAGAAAAGAAGACCATATTTGCAGTAGCAAAAATGTATAATAAAAATACAAAATATCTAGGCTAAATTTTAACAAGAAATGTGCACATCACGAAGAGAAAATTTATAAAACAACCCTAAAGAACAAAAAAGGTAAACTGAAACTAGTGAAAAAATGCATCATGTTCTTAAATAGGAAAAACCAACATTATAAATAGACCAGTTTTCCCTCAGTAATTACATCACTGAAAACCATCAGTTTCTTTCTTTTTTTTTTTTTTTTTTCTTTCTGGAACTAGACAAATTAACAATAAAGTTTGCTTTTAAAAAATAGCAATCATATTGAAAATTATGGAGGGGGAATGGTTAGTTCTATCAGTTATCAAAATTCACTAAAGTCTTACAATATTGTGGGATTTGCTGTTTACAAGGACACAGAGACTAATGAAACAAAATTTTAAAATTTAGAAATCAACTTGTTTTCATACACATGTATCTATAGAAAATATAATATAATGAAGGTGATATCTCAGGTCTGAAGAGGAAAGAACTTTTTAGTAAGTGGAATTGAGATAACTGGATAGCTATATAGGGGAAAAGATAAAAATTGGATCTATTTTTACACCATACATGAGAATAAATTCCAAAAGGATCAAAATTATGTTCTAAAAAATTTACCATTGTGGTACTAGAAGTTAACATGGGCAAATTCATAATCTAGGAGTAAAGAAACTTGCTAAACTATTGCTCAAACTCCAGAAGTAATACAGTACAGATGAATTAATATGAAGGCATAAAATGAATAGATATTTTGTGTGACAAAAGACACCATAATAAAATAACGATAAATGAGAAAAGTGGCTAAAGTGTTAATATTCCCTAATATATAAAGAGCTCCTAAAAGAGAGAAGAAAAAGACCACTACTCCTATTTCCAATGGGATAGGAAATTGAACAGAGATCAAGCAGAAAAATAGGGCAAATGGTTCTTAACTCTAAGAAAAGACATTCAGCCTCACTGATATGAGAAATGCAATGAAACTACACTGAAATATCATTTCTCACCTACTAGACTGTAAAAAATCCAAAAGGTTGAAATCATACTCTGTTGTCAAATTAATAAAGCATCAGACATTCATATGTATTTCTTCTAGAGTGGCAAAATGTACAGTTCCCAAGGAAAAGAAGTTAATAATATCTAGCCAAATTACAAATGCATATATACTGTGACCCAGGGATAACTTTAGAAATCTACCTCAAAGACCCATTGGCCAAAAAAAAAAAAAAATGGAAAAAGCACAAGACCATTCATTGCACTACTGTTTAGAAGAGCAAAAGTGTGAGAACAACTCAAATGTTCATTAAAAAGGGACAGGTCAAATAGACTATGGTAAATTCATGCAAAGCGCCACTTACAATGATAAAAAGAAATGAATAATATTTCCATGGGTCATTATGTACTATCACAGAAAAATTTATGAAAGTAACAGGTTATAAAATTACATATAAAAAGTATAAGAAAGCAATGAGGAGATAAAATTGTATAGTGTGTCAACAATTACCTAAGAATGGAAGAGAAGATACTAATAATACATATGCATATCTCTTTATGATAACAATTTATGGCGAAAACACAAAATTTTGAAAAGTAATCACCTTCAAATGAGGAGAAAGAGACAAAGATGGTGAGCAGAGAGAGGTAAACTTCTTTAGAATGCACTTTACTTTGTATACTTGACTCTGATAGACATTCAAATTGCTGGCAAACATATTGTAATACTATAATTTTTAGAACTGAATTTGAAGAATTCATGCTGAAAGTCATTTCCAAGCTCAGAAATTCCAATTCAACTTTTGCAACATAACATCATTTTCTAAAGCCAGTAATACATAATAGATATTTTGGCATGTGTGAAATATGCATGGACAGTATTTTTCACTGTGATAGGAGCTCTAGTGTACAACCGAGAAAGAGATGGAGTCTGAAAGAGAATTTCTCAATTGAAAATCAGGTTATCTGCCAAACAAACGGAAAAAAACAGATCTTTGGAAACAAAACCTCCAATAGTTAATAAATGTATCCAGAAATAAAAATACGGTTGTGTTTATTCCCTTGATGGCTATGATCTTGTTTATATAATCAAATACAAATATCCCATTATACCTCTTAGTTTGTTTTTGCATTGGGCTATCAATCTGTTTTGACACAAAATTGACTTATTTTTCTCCCTAGCACTTATCACCATCTGATATTATATTATAAACTAACTTCTCTCCTCTTTCTATAAACTAATTTCTCTCTTTCATATGTCTGTCTGTGTCTCACTCTCTCTCTCTCTCTCTCTCTCTGCTATCTCTTCTCTCTCTCTCTCTCTCTCTCTCTCTCTCTCTCTCTCTCTCTCTCTTTCTCTTTCTCTCTCTTTCCCCACTGCCCCACCTTTCTTTACTCCCTCTACAACATAAACTCCATTAAACCAGGGACTTTATCTTGTTTACTCTTTTTAATTAGTACTTGGTACCAGTGCCTAGCACATAAATGATGCCCAATAAATATTTGTTAAATAAATGTCTAAATATTATTTCTTTGTCACAGCTAAAAGTCTAACTGAGATTTGGTATATCACAATGTATTTGGCTATGTATATAAACCCAGGCATTTAGAATGGACAGCCTCTCTTCTCGGCATTTAATGACATTATGCACAGATGTACATGAAATCATGACAGACGGCAGTGGCTGGCGAGAATAGTCTCTAAAGTCACTCATTCCATCTTCCCACAGAGCCTTGTTTATTCGCCAGGATACAGAAACTTAGGATAGTACACATCTTATAAAATTATTCCAGGAAAAGCACCCAATACAGTGTCTGGCACACAGTCGACTTCAAGAAAACATGTTGCTCATACTTGTAATTTGTGAAAGGGATTAAGGGAAGATGACTGAAGGAATTGGGAAGCCTCTCCAAACCTAACTTCCTCAAGACCCCATTCTGCTATTTTCCATACAAGTGACCATTGTTAAGTTGTTGGAATAATTTCAGCATCAGTTTCTGAATCTGAAAAATAGAATATAATAATTCCTACTCAACAACAACAAAATCATTCCACCTAAGTGGAAGTGCTATATTACCATATAACTGCTGTGTCCTCTGTTATCTACCCATTCAGTCCACTTAGTCAATTAAGTCAACTGCTCAATCCATCAATCAATCAATCAAGTAGGGCACATTCAGAATCACACACCAAGTGAAAGGCACTGACCTATTCACCATGTAGAATAATGTAGCTATTCATGGCACTCCTCAGGGCAATACCAGACAAAGGATTCACAGATTTCTTCTGACTTTTTTTTAATATGAGGCTGCTGGCACCCAGGTGTAAACTTAAGACTTTTTTTCCATTAAATAATATATCCTTAGGTTCAAAGTTCCTTTTCATTTTTTTATTGTGCCCCAACAACTTTATTTCTTGCCTTTTCTAGTTCTGTTTATCAAAAAAAAAAGTAGGAATCGAAAACCTACTACAGACCTGGTAAATAATAAAAACAGATTAAGTCTGCTTACATTGTCCCAAGGAAAAGCATGAGATATTCTCTTCTACCCATAATGCCATTCTCTTAACCAATCTGCAGCTTCAGGAATGAGGACTCAATTTCTCAAAATAAATCTGAAAAATAAATAAACCTGAAAATAAACAAAAGGTCTCCAGACCCAAGGTAGCCATTCTCTTCATGTTTCATACGCCGCTTGAAATCAAAGCATGTTCTACTTAGGTGCAAAACCCACCTTACATCCAACATTAGGCTGTTCTCCCAGGATCCCATTCCCACCTCCATTAATGTCTTTTCTTTCTGAATACATAATTTCCCCCACAAATTTTGTTTTTCAATAAATCCAAACTTTTCTTAATAACAGTACCATCTACTTTGATCCAGCTCATTGGTTCCCCTTCTCTTGTAGGTAGATCAAAGCAATATGGGGCCCTGTTTAATATGTGTATCTTTGCTGAGCTCAAATACAGATGCACATATTAAAGAGGGCCCCCTTATTGCTTTGATCTACCCTTAAAATGTTTAAATAAACTTAAGATTGACATTTTGTAAGATAGTACAGTACAATGTGACAATCAATTAAATTTTTTAATAAAAACAGTGCTCTAGAATGTGACTATCTAAATGATAATCTTTCATATGGATCATTTTGGAAAATATCCTATTTCTAGGAAAACTTGCTGTTTCAAGAACCAATCTTGAAATTGCCCTCAAAATACTTACAACATACGTCTTTGAAAGCCCATCCCATACTCTAAAAATTTTAAATGAAAATAAAATTCTATAAGTACACTATGCAAACTTGATTTGAAATGACTTTTTTAATATTTCAGAAAATTTATCCTCAAAGAATGAAGACTTAAACATTTGCAGCTATGTTAAAGACTATGTCAATAATTATAAGAAAATAGTTTGATATGAGATCTTCTAGAAGAATGATGGGCCATCACTGATAATCCTCTAATCTCTAATCAGGAAGTTTAAAGACAGATAACTATGTAAATCCAATTCAAGTATATCTCCTTAAAAATTAGTAGAATACCTGACAGATTATACACTTCTGAGAGTCTCCTCTTTGTACGCATTTACAATTAAAAAGAGGTCATTTTTACATAGTTACAAAAAAGAGTAAATCTTGGGTGTTTTTTCTCCTGAGATTGTTAAGCTTGATTAAGGAAATAAAAAGAAGCATTGTGGAGACACTAGACTTTTAGAACTTTTATGCCTAGAAAAATTTAAAAGGTTCAAAATAAGATGATATCTGTCTCTTTAAGAATTTCAATATTTAAAAATAGGGTATTATCAAGAATGAGGTTGGAAGTATCAAATTGCTTCAGTCAAAATCTTGCTGTCTGCTCAGACTCTTTCAAGAGAGATGAAAAGGGAACAGGTAAAATTATAAGCTAAAATATCAATAATGTTAACCAATATTAGCAAATTAAGTAAAAAAAATTATGCCGGAATGGTGACTCACACTTGTAACCCCAGCACTTTAAGAGGTGGAGGTGAAAAGAGTGCCTGAGTCCAGGGGTTTGAGACTAGCCTGGGCAATATGGTGAGACCTCATCTTTACAATAAATCAAAAAATTAGCTGGGCATGGCATGCGCTTGTAGTTCCAGCTACTTGGAAGACTGAGGCGAAAGGATCGTCTGAGCCCAGCAGGTCAAGGCTGCGGTGGTCATGAATGTGCCACTGCACTCCAGCCTGAGTGACGGAGTGAGACTCAGACTCAAAAAAAAAAAATTCTGGGGTATTTTTCCCACAAGATCTGGAAAGAGCAGAGAGATTGGAGAAGAGGTTTAGGTGATGAATTTTGTACTATATCAAAACTGTACAATCAATTTGCTGAAAAAAGGAAACATTCTATGAAGATGGGAAGGATCCAGAGTAGAAAACAGCATTAAATTATATGTTTTACTTTCATTTCCTCTATTAGAAAGAGTACACAGAACAAACCAAAGCTATGGCAAAGGTATATTGGTAGAGCTCTCTGAATCCCCAAACGGATGCAGATGACACCTAGGGTATATAATCCAAGGTAAAGGACATAAATTCTAACCACAAAAAATCTACATGTAAGTTAATTCTAGGGTTACCATAGATGTTTGTTTGAATCTGACATTAAAAGTAATAAGAAAAAAATTTAAATTGTTGTAATATATAATTAAATCCCTTTATATTTCTTTACATCTTATTTCAAACTGTCTCTTAATGTTGATTTACATATTAGCATTCAGATGATTTTAAATCATTGTTTTAACTAAAGACGCTTAAAAGAAAAATGATCAATTGATTGGCAACAGGGCATTGAGTTCTGAGATACTCTGTTTCAAATGTCAAGAACCCACTGATCCATTGAATTAATAGCATTTTCCTGGCAATCAGTAGCTACAGAAAGGAATACAATGTTGCTATATTCCATCAGCGCCAGTCCACAATGTCAACAGAACCAGTGTTGTACAGCCAGTCAACATATTTATTAAATGTTTTCTGTGTGCAAAAGAAAAACAATGCACAAAATGAGAGGTAAGAAAGAGCTTTGCAAGTACCAAGAACTAGAAACTGTTCAGTATTCATGGAGAGTATCCAGAGATGCAACTGGAAGGGTTTGTCCTGAAGGACCTTAGATGTCACGAGGTTCAACCTGATTCTGTAGATTATAGGGAGCCACAAGCATGATCTGCAATGGCATAGTCTAATTTCCATTTTAGAAATCTCACTTTGGTCACAGAGTGTAGGGTGAATGTGTAGAAAGAGCGATAGATCAATTAGGCGCTTATTGTTTAACTCTATATGAGTGATGAATGCATGAACTTGAAGAGTGATACCAAGACAGGAAATTTAAAAGGTAGAATCAACAGTCATGGTGACTGAATGTGAGGGTGAAAGGCGTGATAACAGTCTATGATTTTATAACAAATATCTACAACATGTTTATATGAGCTGAGGACTCTTGTAAGTGCTTTATTAAAAACTCATTTACTATCTATAAAAGCCCAATGGAGTAGGCATTACTGGAAACTCAATTTTATAAATGAAAAACTCATGCCATCAGCAAGGCCCATGGTCACACCACTTGCCTGTGATTAAAACAGGATTCTGTCAGGAAAGGATATACTAGAATTTATGCTTCTAACCACTACATTATACTGCCTATCTAAAAGGGCTGAGGAAGTAAGGAAGGCTGTAAGGTTTCTGCCCTGGGAAACTCAGGGAATGGTGATACCATTAAGAGAACTATGCTTTGTTAGGAAGATAAAGAATACTTTGGGCAAGGTTCATTTCCAGTGTCTGTGAGTTATTCAAACAGAAAAACTCATATGTATTAGGATCTGAAGCTTTAGATAAAAATCTAAACTAGAGACATAGATTAGGTCTGTGAACATATAGGTTAAAATCAAGACAAGAATGATTTGAGATGACTTTAGAAGTGCATGTTGAGAAGGTTAATAGAATGCGGAAAAACATCAACATTTAAGATGCAGGCAGATAAAAAAATCATTAAGATAAAAAGGAATTGTCAGAGTGGAGGAATAATCAAGAAATAAAATCATGGAGGAGCGAGACAATAAAGAATACCAAGAAGAGAGTTCCTATAAAATAACGACTAAGGCCAGTAGGTTTAGCATTATGAAAGTCCTGATGTCCTTAAAAATGAAGACCAGACTTTAAATTGTGGAGGAGGAGGAAGTAAGAAAACAGAGAGAAGACTGACAGCAGGGCTTGGGATCGCGATGAAAACATGAATAAAGCGCCAGTCTTTGATGAAAATGGAATAGTCCAATGATATTAACACTAAAAATTATTAAAAGGGTCTTTTTACAAAGGCAAACGTGCAGTGGTTTGAAGTAGAATTAAGAGCTAGAAAAGTGCTGTTCCTGCATCTTTTTCTATGATTTGTGGAGCATGAAGTTCAGGGAGGGGAGGAGGAGAGAAAGGATCAAGGGAAGGCAAGCATAGACTAGCATAGAGATAAGAATTCAGGTTAATACTTTGTTGTTTTGTTCTGTTTCTGTTTTTTGGTTAGTACTGAAAGCTAGGATGCAAAAATGTGATTTGCTCAAGGAGTGGTTTTAGGAAGTTTATATGGCACTGATACAAATGTTGAATGGATTGGTAGGGAAAAAAGGCAAGAAAACTGGGACATTTTTATAATGGTCTAAATTAGTACTTCTGAAAGTGTGGTCCATGGATTCTGCACTCTCTAAAATGCTTTCAAGGGATTAATGAGGTCAAAACTATTTTAATAATAATTCTAGAACCTTCACAGGATATGAGACTGTAACCCACACTGTGCTAGTAGTTATTGTATTCTTTAAAGAGATGTATTCACAAAACAGACCCCCAAAAAAGAAGTTTTGCTTTTAAAATACAGTTGGTGGAAAAGTAAAAATTATTAATTGTATCAAATCTCAGCCCTTAAACACATCTTTTTAAAGTTCTGTGTGATGAAACAGGAAACATACATAAAGCATTTCTGTCACAAACCAAACTAGGATGTCTGTCCCCCACAAAAAAGCAAAAGAGCACTTGTGTGACCTGAACTAACCACTTTTTTCCATGGATCATTATTTTTATTTAAACTATTTTATTTAAACTACATTTAGATTTGTTAATAAGACATTTATTCAGAATTGTGTGTTTGGCAGGTATTTTCCTGAAAATAAAAAAGATGAGTGTATTACCTCAAGGAAAACTGCAAATATTTATTACTAGCAATTAAATTCAGGCTTTCTCAAAATTGGAAATTGGAAAACTGTCCTCCACTGAAAACTTGACAGCATTCCAATATTGGAAGAAATTTTCTATAAAACCACTGGTGATATTAACAAATGTGATTTCTTGTTATTACATAATGACATGTTTCAGCATTTGGAAAATGACATAATACAGTGGATAGACCAATATTTCCTAAATGATTAATTCATGAAATTACAAAATCATGCATGAGTAGCAATTTCCAGTGGAAATAAAAAACAGACCAATGGATTTAACTGTACCAGTGCACATAAGGTTCATTGCTGTGGTTTCAATTTTTGCAATCCAACTCACTTTTAAGAGACTAGCATTTGTTGAGTTTGGGTTTAGTATCAAAGAAAAATATCCACAAGATAATTGTAAAGGCCACTAAAATCATCTTTTCCTTTCCAAACACATATATGAGTAAGTCTATATTTCTGTCCTATACTACAACCAAACAACATATTGCTACTGATTGAAGACAGAAACAGATAAAAGGATCCAACTGTTTTCTTCTAAATCAGGCATTTAAAAGAACTGCATCATGTAAAACAATGCCACTCTTCTCACTAAATATTTTCTTGTTTGGAAAAATATAGAGTTTATTTTCTCCTAGAAAAATATATATGTTTACGTGTAATAAATATGTTATGATTATTTTAAATAAATTGATGAAGAAATGTCATTTTAAATAAACTGATGTTGACTCCAACTCAAAAAATAAAATAAAATAAATTGATAAAGAAATGTAAAAATCTCTGTTTTAATTTCTATGTGATAGACTATGATAAAGATAACCTACATAAACAAAACCTGATTTGTTTGGGGTTTTTTGAGTCAGAGTCTCACTCTGTCACCCAAGCTGGAGTGCAGTGGCATGCTGCTCACGGTCACTGCAGCCTCGACCTGCTGGGCTCAGGCACGATCCTTCTGTATCAGCCTTCCAGGTAGCTGGAACCACAGGCATGCACCACCACACTTAGCTAATTTTTCTATTTATTGTAGAGCCAAGGTCTCGCTATGTTGCTCAGGCTGATCTCAAACCCCTGAGCTCAGGCAATCCCCTTGCCTCCACCTCCCAAAGTGCTGGGATTACAGGCTTTAACCATCACGCCCTGCTAACAAAAGCTCTTTGAATCCTCAGTAACTTTTCAATGTGTAGGAAGTACTGAGACAGAAATCTGGCAACTATTTATCTAAATACTAAGTGGTAGGAGACTAGGCTAATGACAAACTTCTGTAACTGGAAATTGAAGAGCAAGCCTCAACTAGAAAATGAGGATACAAAATTTAATGAAGATATTTAGGTCATGGATCAACCAAATTAATTGCTTGGATGAATTATGCAGAGTTGATTGAGTTGGACCCACAGACACCACCTCCAGACCTTTAAAAGAATCATATCCTTTGAGGTCAATTCTGTACTGTTAAATCCAGCAGAATGTTTCCAATAATTCTTCTTGCTAAGTTCCAAGCCACATTCAACAAGACATAAAAAGCCAAAAGACAAAGGATAAATTCTTTCATATACATATAATCCTGTTGGGAGCCAGCCTTGGAGGCCCGCCTGATTGACAAAGTTCGGGTGCGCTGAGGACCCCCGGCTGCAAAGCGAGTCCAGGCAGCTGAGGCCCTTCTGTCTTCCGTCTTTGCTGTTGATACAGCTGAAGAAATTCTGTGCAATCATGGAAGAAGAAGATGGCATGTTTATGCGAAGAATCACAGCTAACCTGGAAATGTCATGGTTCATTTTCCCATTTTCCCACTATGCCGCTTGGCCTTTTCTAACATGTGCAAGGGTTAAACTCTGAAGCACATCAAGAATGCTTTCTTTCACTTGGTTATAAGTTACTAGATATTGCTTAAGTAAAAAATGATATAAGTATATTCATTCCTTATTTGATTTAGAATTATGTAGTTTAGTGTTTAGACATAAGGTTTTTTAGAAGCACAAGTTTATAGTAGTTTATTATGAATTCATTATAAGTTTTAACACTTGTATAGGAGTTATGTAGGTGATATATAACACTGTTTTCACTGACTTAGGATAAAGGTTAATGTTAAGGTTTTTACTTAATTTAATAGCTAAAACTCTAAGTTAGCATTTATAGCGTGGGTTTTCACTGAACTCATAATACACTAATCAGACACTTTTATGACAGATCAGCTAAAACAGAAAGCAACCTTGAAGGGCCTGGAAAACATTACTAAAAGCTTCTTTTGAGTTCTCTTTAGAAACAAGCACTGCAAGATAAGAGAAAAGTAACGAGGACATCTGGACAAGGGAGGTGATCACGGGACTCTGAAGAACATAAAAGCCTAAGATGAGAAAATTCCTGACACATAAAGAAATATACATTTAAAGAAACTTTCTTGAGACATTTCAAGGACTGTAATTTGGGACGTTGGATTGAAAGTATCATTGTTGGCTTTATGAATAAGACTTGTTGTCTAAATGCCTATGGGAATCTTGGTTTGTTTGCTACTATGCCTATGGGAATCTTGGTTTATTTGCTACTAAGACCACTAGATGGTAACTTTTAAAAGATATGTACGTGAAAGAATTTTCTTTGGCTTGCCCCTTCCTGGATGGTATAAAAGCTCTGTGTTAACTAACATTAAATTGTCATCTGTTCAGGAAGCAGGTGTCCGTGTATATGATCTTCGTCCGTCGCCTATCTGTCTCTCCTTCAGGATATCTCACGACCCTTGCGGGGCGGGCCCCCGCATAATCCAGTAAAATTTCCTTGAGGCTTATCCTCATATTTTTATTTTACAGAAGAGATAACCAGTTATCAGGAAACAGGAGTAATTTAAATACGGAAGTAAATAGTTGAGCCTGGATTTTTTAGCTGCTTTTTAATTTAAATTCCAGAAGTTTTCCAAACCAGATTCCCACGGAAAGTGGACTAAATAAATAAAATGTGGTACATATATATGGTGGAATATTATGCAATCATAAAGAAGAACAAAATTACAGCCTTCGCAGCAACATGATTGCAGCTAGAGACCATCATACTATGTGAATTACCACAGAAACAAACAGAATAGCACATGTTGTCACTCATAAGTAGGCCCTAATCATTGGTCCCATGAACATAAACACAAGGGAGGGAACCACAGGTGCTGGAGACTGCTAGGGGAGGAAGGGAGGATGGATAAGGGGCACACAATCACACACTGGGTACCAGGTTCACTATCAGGAGCAGAGAGGACCCGCCAGATTCCCAAATCTCACCAGCACCCAATTTACTTATGTAGTAATCCTCATATGTACCTTACTACTCTAAAATAAAATTTAATGAAAGAAATAAATACAAAATAAAGTCCAGGGTTTTTACCCACTCTATCCCAGATGGTGCTCCTCTCTTAGGTTTATTGGGTGATGGTTGATGTGAGAAAGGATTTTCTGTGTGTTATTTATCCTTTGCCATGTAAATAAAGGTCGTTCCATTTTATTAGATGTTTATGCAATAATCCAGCAATCAAGGATAATATTGTATCACAATGTATTCGCATCCTTATTAGCTATGCACATTTAAATGTTAGATAAGAGAAAACATCTATAAACATAAAATACATGAAATGGTCTTCGAATGTCTCTTTTTTTCCTGAGTTTTAAACCACCTAATTGTTTCCTGCATAGTATTTATGTCTATGTTTCTCATTAATAGCTGTTAATCATGTGTTCCATTAACGGCCACTTTCAAAAGAATTGGGACGAAGCTATTAGAGAAAGTGTAGAACGATGGCAATTATATGAATAACTAAAGCCAATAGATTTTGAAATTCAAAGAAGAAAAGTGACTTTTAGCACTTTCCTGGGACTCCTCCAGGCTATGACTAAATGCATTCTTTGAAACAAATATTTTTATGACAAATGTTACATGATATGGATTTAATCCCAATGTTAAATCTAGACTGAGAGATAACTTATCCTTGCTTCAAATAGAAAACCTAGGCAAAGCAAGAAACATCAACAAATAGGCAGATATTTATATCATACAGATAATGTATTAAGGCTCAAGAAAATTAAAGATCACATGGTTAGAATCTGTGTTGTATATTATAATTAGGTTTGTAATAAATTGACTCATTTATTTACAGTTCATCTCCTTTTATGAGAGACTTGAGCTTTCACAATAGACTTCAGACCACTCTGATAGGAAATGAGCAATTATAGAAGAAAGGGAAAATATACCATGGAGCAACTAAGAAATAACAGAAGCTGGAATTTGTGGAGTTTTCATTCAATATATTGAGTGGCATTAATTTCTTATCTCTGTAACTGCTCTTCTCTGGTTTTCTCAAGGCTGTCTTGTTATATTTGAAAAAATTAGATTTGGTCTTATTTTCCAAAATTATATATTAAATGGATGAGAGATTATGTATTAAAGACATTAATACAATTTAAGAGAAAGCATGCAATGATGTCCAGAAGATCCTGCATCTAAAACAGAGCAACAATAACTATCCTCAGTGAAACATGAGAAAGTCCAGTAGAAAAGGGAAACATCAATCTCAATTGAGAATATGAAGCAGAAAGTTCAAATTCCTACTCTAAAGAGTGATTACATTTATTATATACTAGAATAAAAGACAAATGTTTCTAGAAAAAGCAATAAACATTGGGTTACTCTTTGACTGCAGTTTTAGGGGAAAAAGTCATATGGGTAGTTCATAAGTCTGTGCATTTAAGTCCTGGTTGGTTAACAGATTAGGCTGAGTTAAAAAAGACAAAATTATCTTCACTAACGTTTTGCAAATATGTTTGTTTTCAAGCTGTGTTATTTTAAAGTCACCCAGATTATTTTAGAAAATGTTATAAAACATATGCTAATAATCTATCAATTGAATTCAAATATTACATACCTGCTTATGTATACACAGGGTGTCAAAAATGCATACACATTTTAAGAGATGTCATTTATGTATTACTTTTCAAAGTTGAATTAAATTAATGTAGCAAAGTGTAGTATGACATTCGCTCAACCTTGCTTCCATCATTTTCTTTGACTGTCTTGCATGTCGCATTGTGGCACTAAGCATTCATTTGATTAATGTCATCTTTTGAGCAAATGTCATGCTTAAAATGTGTATATCTAATATATAAGGAGAGACAGAGAGAGGGAGGGAAGGAGTCCACTATATACTGTCTCAGCGAGCAGGCCTTCTCTCAGGAATCTTATTGTAGAGTATAGAGAGCTGGGAGAGTAAATAAAGTATGTAAAGCAGGAAACACACATGCAAAAGATGGCAGAATCACTATTCTGAAAGATCTTAGTGGATTGGAATCATGAACAAGATGTAATTTAAAAATTAAAAAAATCTATAGTACTGTACTCAGATTCCTCCAAAGCAACTGTAAATCTATAAGAGATGTAAAACATGACTCACCAGGTATAAGAAGAAAGCCTCTGTGATCTAAAACAAATGTATCCATCTTTTGAAACTCCCAGCTTCTATTATAGCACTTGGTCCCAAGTAGATCTTTAATAAATGTTTGTTAAATTGCCTTGGATCATACTTAGAAAATTGTGTCCATAGTAAACCTAAGGAAAGTCAAGAGAGCAATGTGACTAAGAAATAAAAATTAAAAAGTGAATGGGACCTTCATTGTACTGGTAGAAAGAGGAAGTTTATCATCTTGTTCAGTTTCTTAGTCAGGGCAAACTTAGACCACTCTTTTTAGCTCTGGAATTGTATTTTAAGGGCAGATAGGCAAACTATAACATAAGTAGGCAAAAGATATGGCTACTGAAAGAACTCAAAATTACTTCTTATAAAAAGCAACTAAGGATGCTGTTTAACTTGTAAATGAGACTGCTCAGTTAATTTCAAATATATGAAGTATAAAGTAATTAGTTATCATTAATTTGCAGATACTATTGCATTTTATATCTCATTTAATCCCACAAAGGTGTGTACTACTAAACCTTTGTTTTCTTTTTGACTGATGGGAAAGCTACTCATTCACTCAGAAAGGTAAAGTAACATATTCAAACTCATACAGCCAAACACTTACAAACCTGATTCAGGAAAGGCTTTAACTCCAAGGCCAGGACTTATAACACTGTGTCTATTTGTCTTTCACATGATGTGAACTCAGAGGCTTCTGGGAGTCCTTGGGGAACTGAGTGAATGGCAGACAGATCTCAGCTCAATGTAAGTAAATTGATTTATTAGTTCATAGAGAATATGTTTTAGGGTATTTTTGTTAGTCTCTCGGAAGTCTCTGTAACATGTCATTGCTGAAATTATACCCTTTAATGTAAGAAGATAAAAATAATACTGAACACTCGCAAAATAGCCTATGATTAATACAGTTTACCTATGAGTTATCTGTTTTCAAGACAAATGCCTAAAAATAATATTGGAATTAAATGTTCCTTTCAAGCTCCTCCCTCCGTGCAGTTAATTTTCCATAACCAATGGGGGTTGTGTATTTTTCAATCTTTATTGTTAAGAGATACATATATGCACAAATATATACATGTGCAGAAATGAGAACTACTTCGAAATTAGTGCTAACTTTACCAAAAAAAAAAAATGTTACTCCCGTTATATTTATAAAATTATTTTAAAAATAGAGGCACTTGTGGGCTTAGAAGTGAGGCATAACATTTTAAAATGTATCAGTGTTCCTCAAGGACCTTGTCTTAGGCCACTCCAATTCTAGACATCTATGTTGCTCTTCCTGGAAGTTCTACACTAGAAAATAGACTGAAATAATGCAAATTTTGTTTGGTTTTAGCAGCCTTCTTCTCAGAAGCATGTGTCTATCTAGGAATTCTGGAAAGAAAAGGGATAAATAATTCCAAACAGATCTATGAGATTTGAGATGTAGATCAACACCATCTTTAGCTGACTTTTCAAGATGTCACAACTCCCTGACTTCTGAAACCAGTTGCTGTGCCTCCTCCCCACTAGGACAAGATTAGGTGCAAATAGAACTTCTACTCTAAGAAAAATCGGAGGACATGGGAAAAGGGTTTTCTCCACAAAAGTTTGTTTCTCATTTCTTTTTCAGAAAACAAAGGCTCCCTCTTGTTTCAAACAGGCCTGCAGTGTTGGAAATGTGAAAAACAACACCTTTTCTCAGATGAGGGTAATGAGGCCAAGAAGGACTATAAAAGAAGATTGTGTGCCTCTTGCCCCAAATAATAGCAATAGGCAGTAGGAATGGAAGAGGATTGGGGTTTCAGGATTGTTGAGGTTTCACCAGCCCAATGTATTTCCCGTCAAATTGTGAAGAGAAAGGGGAGCTGGAAAAATGGAATGATGTCATCTCCCTTTCTTCTATTTCTCTGCTGCCAAAGACTAATTCTATCTGTCTCTCTCCCCACCCTTCTCTCCAACTCCCTTCTAGGAAGTGTTTGCACCGGAGAGGGCCCCTCCTTAGATGGTGTTTGCACAGAAGCGAACCCAGTGAGGAGCCCGACTCCTTGGATCGCTTTGCGCAAAATCCACCCCTTCCTTCTCCTCCCTCCCCTCCAGCCTCCGGATCCCGCACGCACCCCCCTCCCCTCCCCGCAGCGGTGCGGGCTTGGGGATGAGGCTCTGTGTACTATTAGGGTGGGAGGGGGCCGCGAGCAGAGGAGAACGCCAGGCGCTCGACTCTCCCCTCTACCTGGCGGTACTCTCTGGTCCCGCCAGGGGTGATCTCTGTAAGGAATAGCAGGGGCTGCGGCCGCGGCGACGGGAGGTGACTGAGGCGCGCGGAGCCCGAAAAGTCCCGGTGCTCTCGGGTGCCTCCCATCCCGGTCGCCGGCCGGCCGTCAGCACCATGGACAGCAGCGCCGTCCCCGCGAACGCCAGCAACTGCACTGATCCCTTCGCGCACTACGGTTGCTCCCCAGCACCCAGCCCGGGCTCCTGGGTCAACTTGTCCCACTCAGATGGCAACCTGTCCGACCCATGCGGTCCAAACCGCACCGAGCTGGGTGGGAGCGACAGCCTATGCCCTCCGACCGGCAGTCCTTCCATGATCACGGCCATCACCATCATGGCCCTCTACTCCATCGTGTGCGTGGTGGGGCTCTTCGGAAACTTCCTGGTCATGTACGTGATTGTCAGGTAAGGAAGGCGCCGGGGCTCCGAGCGGAAAGTCGGCGGTAAAAGGGGGGCGCAGAAGGACACCTGAGCCCCAAGGCCCAGTGTTTGGCGGGAGGATGACAGAGGGAGAGACTGTGGGGGCGACCGCGGATAGAGTGGCTGCTGCTTGTGTGCGGAAAGCTACTTTTTTTTTGAATGTTTCCTCCATTGTTAAAGAAAGAATCCAAAATATCAGGAACAGAGAAGTTGCTTTGGTAAAAGCCATAAAGGTCTGGTCAAAAAAAGAAGAGTATCATCGAGCTCCCCCTTAAACTGAGCCAATAGAGGCTTTAGAGCAAAGTCCTACAGTCAGTCAGCCTGCAGGAGCTATGGAAACAGTAAGTTGTGAAGAGTGGGAGAGGAATTTTAGTTAGTTTTCCGTAATTGAGGTGCCAGGTCCCCTCCGTTGATTTAAGAGGTGAGCCTTAGCAACTGTCTACTCTGGCTGGTTTAAGAGTACTTCACAGTACCACAGCCCCACCCTTTCTCTTCCCTCTTCATAGCAGTCTTTGCTTCACTCTTTCTTCCATCCTGAGGCCACACTGGATAGAGGAAGTTTTCCTGGCATCTGTCCGTGGTGGTGTTACTCTGTTGCAACAAACGTGAGGTCCAGTTGTCCAGTCCATTTCTCAGTTGACAGATGCAGACTTCCTAAGTCACAATTTGCATCTAGAACAGGTTGGGTGGTTCAGCAGAATTGCAGGACCTGAATTTTTCAACGTCTCCAAAATTTCGAACCAATTAGGAGTGACCAAAAGCATCATAATTCTGCATTAGAAACTAAGATACGTAAAGTTGTAATGGGTGCTCTAAACAAAAAGGAAGTATCTTTACCGAGTGAGATTATTCAAAAAAGTTTGTGGTGCTCTTATTGTTTATCCAGGTGACCCAGGTCTATCTGGCAGAGTGTGCAAGCTTTCAATATCAATTGAGATTTATGTTGATTGCACTGGTGTTGATGTTTATGTTCAAATAGTATATGTGCATGTAAAATACTACACATTCACCTTTGGTAAAGAATATCAATATTTTAACACTTTAAATGGGCTCCTAATTTGAGTGTTTCTTCCCACCATGGGTTATATATGTATATGCAGTGACCATGACATTTTCATGTTTAGTTACAATGTTTACTTCACTTATTCAGCAAATATTACAGGTGTTTCAGTGGAGTTCTTAAAGCATGTATTAATTGCTCCCCCATTATGCTTGTATTACGAAGTCTCCGAAAATTACTTGTAATCAATTCTTTCTACTCATGTGTCTGATTTCTTTAATTAATGATTGATGAGGAATAGAGCTGAGGTTCCTGATCTTTTGATGAGGAATAAGATAAGTTTTGTCTCTGTGAAAAGAGCACCATCTATTGAGAGGAAGGCTAACAACAGAAGGAAAATTGCAGGAAGAAAATCAATGGAAGAATTTATTTTTTTTTAATTTACTTTATGTAATTCAACACTAGAATTCTCATTAAAAATAAAAACTAGGTCTCATTCTTCAGTTATGGCAATACAAATTATAATTAAGGAACTATCTTGTGAAAGTAAAATATGTTTCTCATTTATTCTAAATAAACACCATAGAAGCATAAGCTGAGAGAGCTATCAGGGACTCTAGTGATTTTTCTATGCCAGGTGAGTAAACTGAGACACAGAAAATATGAATAATTTCTCCAAAAACAGGGAGTTCATTAGTTCAGTGCCACTGAATCTCTCTTCCCTAATATAATTTTATGTTTATTATGGTGGCATATTGTGATTTGAGTTAATACAACTATTAGGTTGACAAGGTGGGCTGAGTCAGTAATAATAATAAGAAATTGCCCCCTAAATCTATATCTGGAATCCTAAAGAAAAAAAGCATACAACAGAAATGACTCAAACATCTAGAAATCCTGCCATCTGAAATACACTTCTCCTTGATATTTTCCTTCCTCATTTTCCTCTCCTTTGGTTCATGCTTTTCTACAAAGAGAGAACAATAAAGCAGCAACTGGCTGGGAAACAAGCAGATTGGTCTCATTTCAGCATATAAGAGGTTGCTGGTTGGGTGAGTTAGTTTTAAAGGCGTTACCTCTGACCTCTCGTTCACTTGGAGAAAGATGGTGACATTGCATCTTACCAAGAACATGATATTGTTCTTTATTCTCTGTACTTAACGTTCTGACAAAATGCAGTACTATTTGAAGGTCATTCCAAACACCCACTTGTGGCAGGTTGTGTGTTCAATTCCAAAGCCAGATAACCCTCTTGGAATGTGACTATGGAATAGAAAAATAGGCAGTTCAGTGACAGATGATGTGGCAGGGAAAGCATCTGGGATTAACAAAAGTATGTCTATTTAGCTGAGAATATTTAACTATCTCCAGACCATAGTGTTTTAACTACAAAATAATCAGTTCAGGGATATTATTGTCCCTGCTAAAAGATTGTATATAATGCTATGTCTATTAAAGTATTAAGGAGAAATGCTCATCTCCTTCAACTATTTAAAATTCACCAAGTTCTACTGAATGGCCAGGTAGTTGCAGTTTGCTGACTAGATTAAGGTAATATTTATGAGAATGTTTCAGTACATTGAGTAAATCCTGAGGCTCAGATGACTATGGTAACAGCAACAACAAAAATAACTGCTAAGACAGATACCACAATTAACTCTTTTCTGTTTTGTTTCTCCTCATACCATCATCAACAACAATATTAAATAACTTAAGTGAGATTCTTGCACAGTGCTTCTCTGAGGAACATAAGGGAGGAAAACATATTGTCATATGAGCTAAAGATTTAAAATCCAGATGATAAATGATAGAAATGTTATTAGCAACCACCACCTGGATACATTTTTGGTTATAAAAAAAAGTTTGCAGACTAATAATATAAAAATGACCACAAAGACTTTGTAAAATATGATGATAAAATGTAGCAATAATTTAAAATGGAATGATAGTATATTATTGTCAAGGATCTTTAAAAAGTCAAAATAATGCATGAAGCTATAGCCACCAAAAATGTTTTCCTCATGGAAAATATTTGACCAAAGTAAAGATTAACTATAGTTGAAAAACTAGTGTAGTCCCAGATGTGTTTAATTTATGAGGTCTTTTTCTCCTCAAGAAAATGTCTGTATAGCTATGAACATGGTATGTATAGACACTGTTGAAGAGTGTAGGCTAAACTAAACTGTGGGCTGAGTAAACTGTCTTTTTAGTAAAGTTCCAGTGAAGCATGCAAAGTAATGGTGCCTTCATTTTTAAGATTATTTCTTAATTTGATTCGATAAATTCTCAATATCATCAGTTATCAGAAATAAAGCACTTAAATATATGCAAGACTTGTCATTTCTATTTCCTAAAATATATTTCTAAATCTTAGAAAAAGTCCTGTGAGCTTACACTTGCTCAATATACTAAATATTTGATTCAGGTTCCAATACAAGATGAACAGTCATGTTTCATTAAAACAGAAGCATAGTTTTTAAACTTAATTCAGATTTAAATGACTGGGAAATTAAAGAAAAATAATGTTTTATCTAATGTGCAATATATATGCATGTATATGCACACATATGTGTGAGTATATAAATATACATCTACAATGTATATACACCTATATATTTGAGTGCATATGTAACCACATATGGTCACTAGTAATTTTTATAAACTAAAAAGATAATAGCTTATTTAGAAATCTTAAATAGTAATAAAGTTCGCTTTTTTAAAAATCCACAAAATATCCTAATTAAAGGAGGGATTTAAAGGGGAAAAAAAACTAAATAAAATTCAGTTCTTAACATAATGATTTACATTTTAAAAACCCAACTTCATTGCATACCTTTCATGTAGTCATGAGGAGCATCTGGTATCTGTTACAATTTGAACTTTAACTTCTATTTCCCACATAGATGTTAACTCTATAGTGAGCAACTCTTCTTCTGTGTCTCATGGATGCACCAAGTTGCTTTTGTTTTCCTTGTTGTAAGCTGTGTCCGTCATTTGCATTATCAATCATTGAGTTTCCTATACTCTTCTCTCTCTTTCTCCATGAAAGAATGGACAATCATATTTTATGAAATATCTTCAACATTAAAAATGCATAATTACATAGCAATTCTTCTCTTAGAGAATGGTTGGATGGATGAGTGAATAAGTAGGTAGATATATACATCTGATACAGTTGAAGTATTCTCTCCACTACCACAGGCCTCCCTCTCCTGTGACTACCACTATTGTGAATTTGGTGGTGATTACCCACATGCATGTTTTTAAACTTTTACCGCATATGTATGATGCGTCTCTACAAACAAAATATACTATTTTTACATGTTTTTATAACATTTTATAACTTGTAACATATCGTCCATTTAAGTTTATATGCGTAATTTCACTAATTGCTCCAAGTTGTTCTAATTCCAGCAGGTAAATGGTAGAAACTACATTTCAACAAAACAAACACTAAAAACAAACAAACAAAAGCATTCTGTTCTTTAGCTCTTCTGAGATAAATTTAAATAAGGCATAGTTTCTTTATGTCTAAGAGGACATAAGCATAATTGGTCTCTGATTATGTCAAAATTTATTCAATTGCTAACAACATTTATTTTGAAATTTTTAACATCCTGTAGGACCCTTTACACATAAAAGTTGAAAATAGTATTTCTTCTAGGATTCTGTTTAAGATAGTAGTCAAAGTAGAATTTTCAAAGACAGCAAGAAAAAAAAGCTCATTTTGATAAATTACATAAAACGAGATGACATTTTAAAATATACTAGTGAGAAACACAAAGACTATATGATGTATAAAATCTTTAAATATGAGAATTTTAAGTCTTTAATCCTCACAAAGTTTAACATATATTTAACTTAAGTAATAATCTGTGATAGCAGTCTTCAAACTTGTTTCTAGATGTACATACTAATTTAAAGAACGTGGAAGCCTACATATATAATAGGTCATAGAAGAGCTGTCCAGATGTGATCATGTGTTGGCGCCCAAGAGCGTGGTTCAACTTGCACCCCCATCCTGCCCCCAATGTTGTCTGTAAGGGACCTCCATGGAATTCCTAGGGCTCCTTCAGGCATCATCTGGAAACAACAGTTTTCATATTGTTTCAGACCCATCTTCTGTCCTGCCTTATGATTTTCATCTCACCTTCTATCTCAGCCATTGCTATGGCAGTCGGCTTCGCCCACATATAACCGAGTTAACCCTTCACCTTAGCAGGAATCAGCCCAGCACTCACACAGAAACTACCTGGACTTAAAGTCCAGGGAAGTTACCACCCCATGCAAAAACCCCTGAACAGGAAAATGGAAATCTGGATTCTAATGCTTCCCTTGGTCTCCATTCTCCTCTGCTGCACAATTCTGGGGCACCAACTGTAAGGCACGTTAGAAGGTCCTGCCACATTGTGACCATCTCAGGAATATGCCTTGCTTTGGTGTTTTTGCTTCCCTGTTCCACTCTTCTAGTACCCCACACCTGTCCCTGCAACCACTTTTTGTTTGTTTTGTTTGTTTTCTGTTATCTGTGTGTTTCTTTTTATTTTAATTTTTTAATAAATTTTTTATTTCAAAGATGTGGGGTACAATTCAGGGTTAGGCATAAAAATGTTCATTATGCAGATACCCTTGTTGACGAGGTATGCTCCTCATCCCCCAGCAGGTTCCCACTACTGCCAATCCCACTTTCTTCCCCTGGCAGTTTCCCACTATTGCCAATCCTTTTCTTATAGTATTATGATAATTGTTCAAGGTCCGCTTGTGAGTGAGAACATGTGATAACCAGTTCTTTGTTTCTGTGATAGATCACTCAGTATTATAGACTCTAAGCCCATCCAAATTGCTGTGAAGTTCATAATTTTGCCCTTCTTTGTGACTGCATAATATCCCATTAGGTATATATACCACATTTTTTTTAGCCAGTCTTCTTTCAATGAGTTGCATGGTTGGTCCCATGTTTTTGCTATTGTGAACCACTTTTCAGTTTTATTTTATTTTATTTTGAATTGGAGTGTCACTCTGTCACCCAGGCTGCAGTGCAGTGGCGCACTCACTGCCATCGCAGCCTCAACCTGATGGGCTCAGGTGATCCTTCCACCTCAGCCTTCCAAGTAGCTAGAACTACAGGCATGTGCCATCACACCCGGCTATTTATTTATTTATTTATTTATTTATTTATTTATTTATTTATTGTAGAGACGAAGTCTCACCAAGTTGCCAGGGCTGGTCTTGAACTCATGGGCTCAGACAATCCTCTCACCTTGGCTTCCCAAAGTGCTGGGATCATAGGCGTGAGCCACCATGCCCGGCCGTGAGCCACTTTTCAAAATGATTCACCTTCACATAAGTTTTTGTCTCAAACTCTGTTGAACACCATTACTGTTATTGCATAATTGATTACTATGTTAGCACAGTAAAATAAACAGAGCTCTTAAAGACCCATTGATACAGGTTTTTCTTAACTATTAAAGATTCTTTTTGAAAAATTCTAATAAGTAGCCCCCTACTAGAACTACCAAGAGAGTTTATATGCTAAGCTTTTCCTTCCATTTTTGTTCATACTTCAGGACTCAAGACAGGTTTCAGTAAGTTTTGCTGAATATGAGCAACAGTCATGTGCAGTGTTCAACGTACTTTTTCTTGAGTGATGGGAACCATTGTGTCTCTGGTGTGTAAAGAAAATAAAGCCTCCTGTGACTTAAAAGTCAGCTGAAACATCAGATACATTGTGTCCTCACAAGGCAAAAGGGGAGAGAGCTCTCTAAAGCCTCTTTCATAAAGGCACTAATATGCATGAGGGCCCTACCTTCATGACCTAACCACCCCTCAAAGGTCTTACCTCCAAAACCATCTTGTGGGGAATTAGGTTTCAACATATTAATTTGGGAGGAACACAGCCAGTGTATAGCAGCAGGTATCTTAAAATCATAAAACAGTAACTATTTATAGTAACCAAAAAGTATTAATGTGATTTTAAATTGATGTTTAAATAAGTTAAACCAACCTTATTCATTCACTATCTTCCAATATGCATCATATTTATCTCTTCTGTTCTTTTTTTTTTGCTTTTTCCTCCTCTTTCTTTTTTCTATCAAAATTCTTCTTACTCTTCAAGTTTCAGCTTAATTTTATTATTCTTCTTTGCAGCCTCCCTAGAATACTTCTGTAACCAATTTCCTTGCAGTATCACCCAAAATATATACTACTGTTGGGAAAAATCTGTGCATTTTCTCATGGTCTTACAAAATGTCACTTGATCATCCTAGAAGGTTTGAGCTATGTCTATCTCTTTGTGTCAGAAACTCAACATTCAAAGAAAGTCAACATTCAAAGTTGACCAATAGAACCATACATCTTCAAAATACTATGTAAGTTTTTAGCAATTCTAATTTATCTCAGATTGTTCAGGTGTAAGATCTCATTCAATTTTCTCAATTCACTGCTTTGTTCATGAGTATTTAGCTTTTATGACTTAAGTCATGGAAAGTGGCCTGTAATGTAGATAGATATTAGCAAATCATGAATTCAAATACACATATACATACATAACTACATATTCATATATGCAAAAGTCTACAAACTTTAAATAAGGAATAATTTATTATTCTTATACTATAGACACAGAAAGTAAAATTTAAAGAAGTAAAAAGAAAGTTAATATAGTCCATTTTTTAATTCATGTTAGTTATTTTTTATACAGTCACCATGACTAATGAATTAGTAAATACTGAAGCTTTGAGGCCATTTTTAACAGTTGTCACCAATAACAGCAATAATAACAACAAAACACAGAAATATGAAAAATGTGTCAATAAATAGACTGTGGAAAGCACTCTTGTTCACAGAATGAGCTGAAACAAGGTAGCAGAGCACTATCTTGTTTTACCTCATCTGGGAACTTGCATATAGAGTAACTCACATTTTCTTTGCTTTGAACATGTCTACACAAGTCCTCAAAGGACTGCAAAAGCCCACGCGTATTATTTGGGGATAATAGATTTTAGTGAGTAGGCTAGTTCTCAAATACAGAATCCTCAAATAATGAGAATCAAATGTATATACAATGTTCTTCTCAAGAATATATTCTAAAACACAACTAAAGAAGAAAATCAGGAAGCTATATTTCATGTCAAATATGGCAGCAAACTGATGACATGAAAAGTCATATGTTTGTATTGCTGTTTATTATAATCCAGCAGAATATTTTGGGGAAAAAAATGGTTTCCTATATGTTTCACTTCTTAGTCACCAGATACCTAAACATTACACAAATTAAAAACATACATACTCAGGGGGCGGGGGGGGAATATTGCTTATCACAGGAGCCAGGAGTTTGAGATTTACAGTGAGCTATCACTGTACCTCTGCACTCCAGCCTAGGCAAGAGAGTGAGATCCTGTCTCGAAAACAAACAGTGTACTATCAATGGGCAGTGAGGTTGGTACACAACCATAAAGAAAGACAAAATCATGGACTTCTCAGCAAATTGAATGGAATTGGAAACAATCATTCTTAACGACCTATCACAGAAACGAAGAAACAAATACCACATGTTCTCACACAAATAAGACCTGAACATTAACCACAATAACACAAGGGAGGGATCAGCAGTCGCAAGACACTGCCAGGAGAGGGAAGGAGGGGGGCATATAACAACACAAAGGGTACCTGATCCTAAACCAGGGAAAATGAGGACCAGTTGGAGGCCCAAACTTTACCTGCACATACATTGCATATGTACCTAATCCTCCTGACTTGTACCATACACCTTCATAATAAAATAAAATAAAACAAGGCAAAAGGCTGTACATAGCATATTTTATTTTGCATATTGAAATAAAATTCTCAAAATTAAACTGTTTCCCTTATATTTCTAAAAATAGAAGTTTAAATAAATTGGGATTGTGAAATAGACACATGTGAATATCAGAATTATTACTTAGGATTCACTTTGGTTGTCTGAGTCTTATGCTTTTATTTTTAATAAAGTTCTGAAATGCAGAAAGAAGGCTTTACCTAATAAATCGTAACAACACCATAGCTATATAATCACAATTACTAGATA
Organism: Carlito syrichta; assembly: GCF_000164805.1. Taxonomy (NCBI): domain Eukaryota; kingdom Metazoa; phylum Chordata; class Mammalia; order Primates; family Tarsiidae; genus Carlito; species Carlito syrichta. The sequence goes on from NW_007090138.1 coordinate 82,436, forward strand.
CTTATAATTAGCAAATTTTGGAGCAATTTTTAAGATGTAAAATACTTACTCTAGTTTTTAATAAGAAACTATAAAGGGCTCTTTCTACAGTTTATTGGCTCCAGGACTGTGAATTAGCCTGCTCACTTCGCACTGAGAATAGTGAGTGTGCACAAATAAACTAAAAATTCCATCTGGAACATAAAAACCTATTTTATAACAAAATACTCTTATTAGCCAAAGTAAAATGTTGGCTTAAATAATTCTAAGGTAAGAATCTCACCTCATCTTACTATATTTACATGTATGTAAGATTCATATTCATTGGATGAAGGGTGGTTACCTTGTTCAGTCTTATCTGTAAATGGTTAGAAAAATTTTTGTTTTTGCTTTTTTTGAGTCAGTTTCACTCTGTCACCCAGGCTGGAGTACAGTGGCATGCTCACGGCCACTGCAGCCTCACCCTGCTGGGCTCAGGAAATCCTTCTGCCTCAGCCTTCCAAGTAGTTGGAAGTACAGGCGTGCAGCACCACGCCCGGCTAATTTTTTAATTTATCATAGAGAAGAGGTCGCACCATGTTGCTCAGGCTGGTTTCAAACCCCTGAGCTCAGGTAATCCTCTTGCCTCTGCCTCCCAAAGTTCTGGGATCACAGGTGTGAGCCATTACACCTGGCCAAAAGGTAAATACTTTAGATTTTTGCAACCAGATGATGTCTGTCACAACTAGTCAACTCTGCTGATACAGCCATAGACAATATGTAAGTGAATGGACACACTGAACTCTAATCAAACTTTACAGGAATGTTGAGGTTTGAGTTTTCATATATTTCCACATGCCTCAAAATATTTTATTTTGGCTTTTATTCATCCATGTAAAAATATAAAATCATTTTTAGCTGGAAAGCCATGGAAAGAAGTGGTGGACTGGACTTGGCTCACAAACTATCATTGCCAAACTCTGGTTCTGACCATCCTAAATAAAATTTATATTCTTTCAGTGGTCATGAAGTAAGAACACATTGCCTTCATTAGAAAATTTGATGACATGTTGTTTACTAGATGGAGACAAAGCATTTATTTTTTAAAAAAAGTGACCATTGCCAACACCATTGCCTTACTAGACTCTGGCTTGGCCATGTGCTGTTTGAGCTATGGCTATCGCCATGCTTCCTGGCATTGTCCCCCTTCCCTACCTTGGGGAGGTGAATCTCCTCTCTCTCTCTCTCTCTCTCTCTCTCTCTCTCTCTCTCATTTACTTTCTAAATAAAGTATGTCTTCTAATCAAAAAAAAAAAAACCTAGTACCAACTTGCAGTATTTTTCAGCATCAGAAAAATAACCATACACACATGAAGTTAACACAAACCAGAACAGTTCCCATAGATTGTTATGACAGAGGATATTGCTTTTCTGGATCTGATGTTGAAGTTGAATTGCAGTAGTAATCATGTGGGATTGTCTCTATTTCACTCCAGGCCCCATCTCTAACCCTCAACTCTTTATTCAGCCTGGACAATCAGCAAGGTTCATTACCACCCTTAGGCAGTGATTAAGGGGTAATTGCGTAGAAAACAGCATTTCTGAAGAACTTTCCTCAACTGAATATGATTTGTGGTTATCTTAAGTAAGTGCAATTTTCTAGGCATTCTCACGGAATTTTCATCTTCAATTATTTCAGGAAACTGTCATCTGCCAATTCATACTAACTTCCTGGCAAAATGTAAAATCTATCCTCAAAGGCACCTATGCCTGCATGTCACCCATCTGCCACCTTCACCCACCGGACACACCCCGATAGTGAGTGGCAGCTTCATTCACTCAACCTTTCTTTATGCCATTTCAAGCATAACAGCTCATTGTTTGGATCTTTTTTCTTTCCTTCCGACATACAAAACTGCTCTTTAAAAAAAAAAATGTGTTTTCTGCAGTTCTCAAAGGTTTCTCTGAAAACTGTTCATACTTATTCTTTGGAACTCAGACTGTTTACCCAGGTAAAATGGAGCAAGCACCAAGGCAGGCCAGGTGTGTGTAGGATGCTTGTAATCCCTTGGCTTCTTGTCCATGGTTTTGTTCATTAAGACTCGTGAAATCACCTCCCCAGCTGACTCTACATTTTTCACTGGGTCCCCATCCATCCATGTCTAAACGACTGTTCATTTGATCAGTTGTAGTCAGAGAAAAATTTCTCACATGTACAGGAATCTTTTTAGATTAGCCAGATAACCAACAATAGCAACAAAAAGCAAGGAGGGCCAAGTTAAAGGGAAGTTTGGGTGACGTATAATCCACTGAAAAATTCTATAGCTGCCAGAACCTAAGTGAGAATTGGATCTAAGTTCTAGCAGCGAACCCATAAAGGATAAAATGAATAATAAAATTTGAGTTTGCCTTTGCAACACACTTAAACATGTGGGAGAGGTCTCCCAGATCTTTCAGCCCAGTGGTTCTCAATCCTGGCAGCACATTCTAATTACTTGGAAGCTTTATAAAACAAAATAGAAGCTCACCCAAGGCTAATTAAGTCAGAATGTCCAGGAGTAGCTTCTGGGCATAGGTAGATGTCAAAACTCCCCTGGTGATTCTGCTGTGCAGCCAAGACAGAGAAGCACAGATCTGTTCCAGTCTACCCAGTAAATGGATGAGAAAACTGAGTCTGGTTTGTCAAGGAGGTCTAAAGGATGTGTCCATGTGTTTTACTTCTCTGAACTTCAAGAAGCAGTTTATAGAACAAGTCGTACATTAATTTTTCTTCCAGAAAAGTGAAAGCTCCAGATGTTGTGAAAATTTCCCTGAATTTAGCCCATCACGTCTCTTCAGAGTAGGCCTAGTGAAGAGGATAGAGTCATAACCCTGAAATGAGAAGACATGTTTGATTCTCTGCAACTTTTAGGTGACTATACTCTTCACCCAATCTACCTGAATCTCATCTAAATAACCCTTATAAAAGAATCATGGCCATATTCAATCTCACATGGGCTTTAGGTCCAAATTACATGCAATGTGAAAATGTGTAGTAAACTTTAAAGGGTTATTTAAAGCTATGTACCTAATCCTGAATTGTACCCCACCTCTTCAGAATTAAATAAATAAATAAATAAATAAATAATGGTACATTTTGAAAACGCTTTCTTGTGTAAAAAATAAAATAAAATATAAAAGCTAAAAAGTTTAGTTGTTTCCTCCCAATGTACCGTCCCTTCTACTGGAATCATGCCATCAGCAAACAACATATCAACACTCACCCACCCCATGCTCTTGCCTTCTTCTGGGTTAAATATATTGTCCATTATAATATTTCTATTTACTGTTTATCTTTTCACAATCGCAATTTCTGCAGAGGTGAAGCTAGGCATGGTGTGGGGAACACTGTCTGTTGTCATTCTTCTCTTCATCCCTGTCAACTCCTTCCTAATGCTCTGGATCATTCCAAAACCATCTTGCTGGACCATGATGATGTGAAGAGAATTCTAAGGACAGATAACTACAACTTATTTGGTCCCCTATTAACAAGTCTCTTTATATTGTCTAATAAACTCAGTGGAGAGGGAAAAGATGCAAACCAATTATTGTTTGGACTAAATAGCTATTTTTTATTACTTAAATCTTAGTGTTAAAGAATCTGAAGCAGAATCTAAGTGTAAATGCTGACTGCATGTGATAAAACTCCCTTTTCCCCAACAGCATTGCTCATGTGAACCAGAAGAAATAACTTATCACAATGGCATTCTCTGAACTCTAGCTTTGAAAATTTAGGCATTTATAAATACATCCTTGTGAAGAGTCTTCTTGACCCCCATAGAATCTGATTCTCTAATTACAGTAAAATAGGTCAAAGGATGAGGCTCTGAAAGCAGGGAGGCATTAATGACAATTCTGTGAGTCCATGTGTCTATTTCTAATACCTTCATAATGAATTTTTCCAGGACTTGCAATGCAATGTATGTCAAATTTCGAAGTCAGGGCAGTTGATTCTATGAATACAGAGAACACAGGATGTAGACCTTGAGTCTTACAGTGCCCTGTAAACCAAGACTCTTCCAAGCACAGAAGCTGTAGGAACAGGAGATCAATGGAAGGGAAGGCTGTCTTTGTTTCCAAGCATTTTTTTCACTGAAGCATTGGGTTCAGTGCCAGTGAGAGGTTGAGCTTTGTGTGGGGGAGTATTAAATGTTAATTGAAAAATGTTGTCAGCAGCATAACCTGAACATCAGAACCTGATTGTGCCTGCCAAGAAGAACAAAGGAAATTATTATCAACATTATAATTTCCTACTTACTCAGCCCCCATCAGCTCTGGAAAGGAAACCACATGGGTTGAATGAAATTAAATATGAGCATGTTTCTGATGATGTTCAAGATCCAAGGCCACTAAGATAAATGGTCCTATTAAAAGCAGACAGCATTAATTGAGATCCTTCAAATAGTCTTCCCTTCCAATGACAAAAGGAAGCTTTTTTAACTTCTTTGTAAAATAAACAAAACACATATCTAAGGACTAAAGATGATGCCATAACATTGTATACAACTTTAAAATTTTCCCTATATTGAGCAATTTGATTCTCACAACATTTTTGTGAGTCTAGACAAGGAAGAATTTGTTAAACAGATTAATTTTTAAGGAAGACAAAACACTTACTATGTTTATTGAGCACCATGTACAAAGCATTCTCTTAAGAGTTCCATATATCAGTGAGCAAAATAGACACATTTCTACCTTTTTCCAAAGGTACAGTCTAGTGGAAAAGAAAATTAAACTATTCACCAGCCAATAAATGCCAAAAATAGAACAGAATAACTAACCTTGTGTCCTTTCAGCCACACTGTCAGGAAAAAGCACTGTTCTAAAGGTCTATTACAATCAATTACTATAGTTCATCTTCCTTCATTACTAAGCCCATCAATGGAATAACTCCTAAATTAAGTCTTTATTCCATGCTCCAAATTTTGTTAAAGTATTATGTCTCAGAGACAAGGTAGAGAAAAATGAATTAAAAAGGCTTTTATTAATTTTCATAAACGAAGGGGGAAAATACTAAAGAACGTAATTTATAAGCACTTTTTCTCAAAGTAGATATTGTAAACATTTTACAAATAGTAAGGATACTGTTATAGAAAAGTAAAGTCCTGTATGAATGGAATTCATGGGGAGAAAAATCTCAAAAATTATTCCTGTTGGACATTCATTAGTCTGTCACTGTATTGAAACAATGACCAATCTGCTTTTGAGTACTTTGTCACATACAGGAGAAGCAGCAAGCTGAAAATCAGACCGGAAACTTTCAGATTCTTAAAATTATTTTATAAGTTTTGTGAAATTTAGAATGTAAATATCAAAGAAGAAATTGATGTCATCCTTTGGAAGAGGATCACTTCTGAACAAGAGAGAAATGGCCTACATGTAAACAGATATATCACATTTCCACAAAAGACATTGCTACATTAGTCATTGCCACAAAACATAACTTAAAACATAAACCACACCAATTATCATTTCCACAAAGGAGTATTATTTTTTTGGCAATGTAGAAACTAAAAAATAATAGCATATAAATAAAGGAATTATTAACATGGTTTCTACACATTCTTGCTTTTAAGCACCTTTTAAAAAATATTTTATATAGAGATATATGTCTTCTACTCTATCAAACAATGTTCTCACTCTAGTACAAAGATAAAAACCATGCATTGGTGTAGCTGCCATGTTTTGTTTACACAGTTGTTTGAAGTTAAATTACATTCAAAACATGATAAATTGGTCAACATTCTGGTTTAAATGGATGAAATCACAAAATTTAACAAACCAAAACATTTTTGGAAAGATAATTGGGCAAAGAAGCCCTTTGAAAACAGTCACGCTTTCAAAGCAATCATAGGTCAGGGTACATCAATTATCTTTAGCACACACAAAACGCATCTAGAGCCGGGCTCAGTGGCTCAGCCTGTAATCCTGCACCTTTGGGAGGCTGAGGTGAGTGGATTGCCTGAGCCCGCGGGTTCGAGACCCACCTGGGCAGGCGAGACCTCATCTCTACAATAAATCAAAAAAATTAGCCAGGTGTGATAGCGCGCACCTGTAGTTCCAGCTACTTGGAAGGCTGGGCGGAAGGAGCCCAGCAGGTCGAGGCTGCGGTGGCTGGGAGCGGCCACTGCACTCCAATCTGGGTGACAGAGTGAAACTCCAACTCAAAAAAAAAAAAAAAGATGCATCTAGAAACAATGTCAGTATATTCATAACAAAAAATAACACTTTACTAACGATAAATATTTAACCTGGGCCCATATTCTAATGACAAGTAAACATGACCAAAGCAGAACACATGGTCCCTACAGATGTTTCTTGGAGAATAGTGCCGGCCTTATCATATTTGAAACCCATAAAAGGCATCATCATCATCATCAAAGTTAACATTTATTGAAAGTCATCTCACATCAGACTCCGCACTAACAATCCTTACATACACTATTTAAACATTTTTTCATCCTTATTCTGGGTGCTGTGGTTCATGCCTGTAATCCCAGGTTGGGAGGTGGAGGTGAGAGGGTTGCTTAAATCCAGGAGTTTGAGACCAGTCTGGGCAACATAGCGAGAGCTGATCACTACAAAATAAAATTATTTTTTTAAAAATTTGGCCAGGAGTAGTGGCTCAAGTCTGTAAACCCAGCACTTTGGGAGGCCAAGCCAAGAGGATTGCCTGAGCTCAGGGGTTCCAGACCAGCCTAGGCAGCTTGGTGAAACATCTCTCTATAATAAATCAAAAAAATATAAGCAGGGTGTGGTAGCGTGTGCCTGTAGTTCCAGGCCAGAGCCCAGCAGGTCAAGGCTGCAGTGGCAGTGACCAGCCTGGGTGACAGAGTGATACTCTGACTTTAAAAAAAGTTAGACAGTTGTGGTTGTGCACACCTGTAGTTCCAACTACTTGGAAGGTTGAGGAGGAAGGATCACCTGAGCCCAGGAGGCCAAGGCTGCAGTGAGCCATGATGGTGCCACTGCACACCAACCTGTGCAACAGAGTGAGATCCCTACTCAAAAAACACAACAAAGAAAAAAAAATTTTATCCTTATACTAACCATTTAAGGAAGGTACTCCAACTTTTACACATGGAGAATATAGAATTCAGAAAGTTTAAGTAATAAACCCAAATTTGTCCAGCCAATAAATGATGAAACTAAGATTTGAACTGCAAGCTGTATTACCTGGAAACTTAAGCTCTTCTAATGTAAAATGTAAAAACTGGTACATTCAATTGCATCATCAAGAAGAGATTTTCAAGCCAGTTATTGAAGGTTCATTTGGATGGCTGGCAAGTATATGATTGCAGCTTTCATCTCTTACTTCCCACAATGTTTCCTAATTGGCAACCTGTTCATGAGTTTTCCTTTGCTGATGGGCTCTTCCTCATGGAAATGTGAATGAAGGAAATAAGAAGCCTGTCTCTTTGCAAATCTAACTCTGGAGTTTCCCTTCATTTAAGGCTGTGATATTTTGAATTGACCTTTTGTCTCTGGGATAACTGGATCTAGGTCTCTAATTGAGTCTGCTTTTCAGTCTAGAAAAAGAGTCCATTAATTATTTCTGGATCTTTGAATTACAAAATCTCAATTATGGTCTAAATATGCTGTCATACTCTAACTTCAACAAATCATTACTGAGGCTATGACCAGTGGGTGCTAATAATTTTTTTTTTTTAATTTTTATTTTAAAGCTGTGGGGTACAATTCAGAGCTAGGTATATCATTTTACAGGTAGTTTGGGCCTCACTTTCGTTCCCACTTCACCTGGTTTGAGATCAGATACTCTTATTGATGAAGTGTGCCCCCGTGCCCTCCCTTGGCCGTTTCCCACTACTGCCAATTATGAGTATTGGTATTATGTGGTATTATGATTGTTGTTCAGAGTCTACTTATGAGGGAGAACATGTGGTTCTCCGTTCTTTGTTTCTTTGTTTACGTGATAGATCACTGAATATTATGGACTCTAAATCCACCCAAGTTGCTGCGAAGTTCATTGTGTCCCTCTTTATGGTTGCATAATTATCAACAAACTGATCAAGAGACAACCACAGTGCCAGACTCAGTGCTGATGACTGTAGATCTAGTCAGGCTTTCTGGATCTATTATTCAGGCTAGCACTGTGACATTTTCATATTTCCATTTACACTGAGAACCTAAAAAAAATAAAAATAAAAACAAAGACTCACTCTGTCACCCAGGCAGTTGTGCAGTAGCTTGATGTGAGCTCCCTACACCTCAAACTCCTGGGCTCAAGTCATCCTCCTACCTCAGCCTCCTGAGTAGGGACTACGGGTGTACTTCACCATTCCCAGCTATTTTGTTCTTGTAGAGACAAGGTCTCATTGTGTTGCCCAGGCAGAGTCACTGTGCCTGGCCCATTAGTATTCTTTTTTACATTTTTTTGGTGAAAGAAAATTTCCAGTTTGGGAAATGTAAGCTCTTTGAGGACAGAAACTGAGTCTTTTTTTCTTTCTTTTCTCTTTTTTTCACTCTTGTATCCCCAAACCCAACAGAGTAACAAATAGTCATGCCACATAGGGCAACTGAAATGTTTCAGTGCAGTGAATTGATTATACCATTTTGTTAATGCTACATTTATTTCAGCCCTTTGTGTTTCAGTGTTTCATTTCTGGTTTTAGATAGTGGTCCCTCAGGGAGTTATTATTTGAAAAAAGCTTGGAATTCCCAAGACTAAATTGATTATAAAAGGGCTACTTATTGCTTGATTTGGGAACAAAGATATTTTCCAAGGTATTTTCCACATTCAAGTTGAGAGGAGAACTTGAGTCCATGAAGTCTCTACCTTTTCTTTCTTCCATTTCATCATGCCAAAGAGTCCAGAAAGAAGAAGGGTTATAAGGAGATAATAGCAACTAAGAAAAAATTGCATTTAGAAGAAGAATTAAATCTGGAAGTATATAAGAAGAATCAATCTGTAAGAAGAGGTACAACTTTACTCAAGGATTTTGCTAAACATCACCGAATTAAATTCAAGAAAAAGCGTCTTACTACATGCCCTTGTTACACTCCCTACTTTGGTAAACAAAACACCAGATGGACAGGCTGAAGGCAAATTAGCTGGAATTACTGCCAAGTGCAAGCAACCAGATATGACATTGTTATTCCATAGAGCCCAAATAAACAGACCAAAAGTACTAGAAAGTTGCTAGAAGTCTCCCGCTCCCACTTGTGACTCTTACCCATAATTCTTTGCCTCTCCAACGGCAAATGGGGTCACATATGAAAAGTACAGAAATCTGCCCTAGGCAATTCGCATACTGTTTCCTGTAGACTACTCCAGTTCATTACACATTCTATGCCTTAAAACAGATTGGAGAAAATGAGAAATCTGGGGAGATTTCCAGTAAATGGAATTTTGATTACTGCATCAATATGATAGCCTGAAAATTGACAAACATTGAGAGAAGAATTCTTAGTTGTGAGACTATTCCCCCCTGAAAAAATCAGTGTTTGTGATTACCCCAGAAGGTAAGATGAGGTGGTATTGACCATAATAGCAAGAGAACAATATGGGTGGGGGTTTTTCCTCAGAAAATGGGAAGAAATACGTCATAAGACTGTGTAACCAAGGAATTCAGATTTCTCTTAGAAATGTATCACACAAGGAGGGTATACTAGGTGACTAAAGGAAATTGCTAGCCTCTGCTGTAGACCGATCATTTCACAAGCATTTAAAATTAGAAAGTTTAGCCGGGCTCGGTGGCTCAGCCTGTAATCCCGCGCCTTTGGGAGGCTGAGGTGAGTGGATTGCCTGAGCACGCAGGTTCGAGATGCGCCTGGGAAGCGAGACCTCATCTCTACAACAAATCAAAAACTCAGCCGGGCGTGGTAGCGCCCGGCTACTTGGAAGGCTGAGGCGGAAGGATTGCCGGAGCCCAGCGGGTCGAGGCTGGGCACTCCAGTCTGGGCGACAGAGACTCCAACTCAAAATAAAATAAAATAAAATAAAATTAGAAAGTTTAGGCCAAGAAAGTTAAGTCCTGCTTCACAGAGCAGAAATTACACTGGCAATAAAATTGACCAAATATTTCAATGTTTGTATTTAAACACATGTAGCAGAGATTTTTATTATTTTCTAGAAAACAGATATTAGCCAGGCTCGGTGGCTCAGCCTGTAATCCCGCGCCTTTGGGAGGCTGAGATGAGTGGATTGCCTGAGCCCGCGGGTTCGAGACCCGCCTGGGCAGCGAGACCTCATCTCTACAATAAAGCAAAACTCAGTCGGGCGTGGTAGCGCGCGCCTGTAATTCCGGCTACTCGGAAGGCTGAGGCGGAAGGATCGCCGGAGCCCAGCAGGTCGAGGCTGCGGTGGCCGGGAGCGGCCACTGCACTCCAGTCTGGGCGACAGAGTGAGACTCCAACTCAAAAAAAAAAAAAAAAGAAAAGAAAACAGATATTTAACAGGTTAATTGGAGAAACTAGATTTACATTTGTTTCTGGAAAACAATAGGCTAATTTGGCATAGACCCTAAACTAATGGATTTCTGCTACTATCGGAAACAAAATTCTTGGCAAAAGGGGCCAAAGGTATGATCCTGAGATGCAAATTTAATATTCTTATGGGCACTCTTCATGTAATAAAGCAACTCTTAAATAATTGCAACATTTTTGCCACCTAAATGAGAGTCAGATACTCCTCTCAACATTGCATCCTGTCATTCTCTACTGTGCTGTAATATCTAGTCTACCATTTGGAAACCATTTGGTTCTGTCAGCAGGCAGAAGGTGGCTCTAAGGCAAGAGACATGTCTCAGCTAAGACCAGTGCCAACCACGTGCTTGGCAAAAATAAAAATAGTGTTAAATACATGTATGTTGACTTAATGTTGATATTAAGAAGATTTTTTTGTAAACAAAAGTAGCTAAGCAAATATAATGCATTGCATGAAAATTTAAAACATGCCCATAATTCTTAAGATGCTTTATTTCATATGTAAAATCCAATAAAATTTTATCTTTAACTGGCAATACGGTGAAATGTATAGATTTGATCACAAAGTTAGATATTAAATATTAGTAGTATTAAATATGCTAAAATGTTCTCAAAGTTTGCCTTTACCTACCTGTTAAATTTACAGTGATTTGTATTTTACTTTTTACGTAGTTCAGTATTGTTTAAAGTTTTAAAAATGAATGTCCAATGTTATAATGAGGAAAAATACAAGTAATGTGAAGATTAAAAAGGGAATAAAATTTCAAAAGTATTAGATGATCTTGAAAGATAATAAAATATTGCATTAGAGAACTTTTTCACTAAAGTATAAATTAAGGTCATATTTGGAGTTATGCTAAAAATACAGTTGCATACTTTAGTTTGTGACTAAAAATGTTGTTAGTACTAAATGACTCCATTCCAAGTTGGAAGACAACTTTAAATTGATTTAATAACCTTTATAGCACTATAAGACTAAAATTTCAGGCTTTAAAAACTAATGGGACTTATTTGCTTTGCCAAATTACTCGTTTATTCATGAATCATATTTTCTCCTAACAAATGCTATTGAATTCTCCGTGGGGGAAGGAAAATACCTTCTAAAAAATCTCTCTGCCTGAAAAATACTTAGAAAAAAAAAAATCTCAATTAGCTGCTTTCTGTTTCCTAGAAAAATCCCCAGTCAGCATGATGGTTAAATTATAAAAGATTGTATAATTCTTAGATGAAAAGCAGTCATCATAAATATACAATTTTATATAAATCAAGATCTACAGGTACCGATTGCATTACCTTTATTTTCCAGCCAATGGGTCCTAAAAGATTTTGGAAAGCTACCATTGTAGACATTAATTAAACGCCAAAATACTTAAATATCACCAGGTACTATGACACATTGAAAGGAATAAACAGGATGTTCATCAACAGTTCTGACAAATAGAATTCGAAATTGAGTCTTCATGGATCTTAATTAAATCTCCCTTTTGCAAAACTTAGGAGCAGTGAGAACATTCTTATGTCGGCTTCCTACACGCTATCCTGATATATAATTCTTTCTAAAGTGTTGTGCTATTATTAAACACTATAAATAGTTACATCTCCAGAAACACACACACACAACACCACAAATAAAACAAATCTTGATTATCCAGATATTTCGCTTGCATAGCAACAAACACCCAAGTATTTCAAATGCACAAAGTTAGCAACGTTAAAAATTTTTGTATTTGACAATTGTTCTAAACCTCAGTCCTCTACTTTTTAAAACAGGTACAATAATCATAGTGATCTCAACTACTATGAGAGTTTCTGAGAACATCAGTTTGCACAAAGGCATGTAGAAGAGTTTGTAATCTTACCATAATTTTGTAAAATTCGTCATTATAGCTTGTGCATATATGGCAACAGTATAATGTCATAGTAAAGAGCATCAACTTTATTTAACAAAAAATATTAATGGATTTAAATTCTGCCTCTGCCATTGTTATTCTTTTTATTGTAATATTTTACTGTGGTAAAATACACATGAGATAGCATTTCCATCTTAACCACTCTTAAGTGTACAATTCAGTGGTTTGAATAATTTTCACTTGAAATACAATTCATATCATTGTACAAACATCACCACCATCCATTTCCAGAACCCATTTCATTTTGCAAAACTGAAACTCTATACCCATTAGACACTAACTCCCCCATTTTTTTCTCCACCCAGGCCCTGGAAATCACCATTCTACTTTCTGTCTTATTATTTTTATGAATTTAGGTCACAATACAAGTGGAATTGTACAGTGTTAATATTTTAGTAAATGGTTTATTTCACTTAGCATAACGTCCTCAAAGTTCATCCATGTTGGTAGCATATGTCAAAATGTTCTTTCTTTTGAAGGCTGAAATACAACTCAATTGTATGTATGTACCACATTTTGCTAATTCAGCCATCTGTTTATGGGCTTGGATTACTTCCATGTTTTAGCAATTTTGAATGATGTGGCTATGAACATGGGCATACAAATATCTTTTGGAGAACTTGTTTGCAATTCCTTTGGGTATTTATCCAGAAGTACTATTGCTGGATAATATGGTAATTCTTCTTTTAATTTTTTTCAGGAACTGTCATACTGTTTTCAAGTGTTATGCCATTTCATGCTCCTACCAACAATTCACAAGGGTTTCACTTTTCCCATATGTCCGCCAACACTTGTTATTTTCTGATTTATTTGATAGCGGTCGTCCTAATGAGTGTGAGGTGGGATCTCATTGTAATTTTGATTTCTGTTTCTCTAATAATTAGTGGCATTGAGTGTCTTTTCAAGTATTTATTGTCCATTCATATATCTTTTTTGGAGAAAAGTCTATTCAAGTCCTTGGTCCATTATTTTTAATTGTGTTTGTTTTTTTATTGTTGAGTTTTAGGGGTTCTCTATGTTTTCTGGATATTAATCCTTTATCAGATACATAATTTGCAAATATTTTTCCCATGCTGTAAGTTGCCTTTTCATTATGTGGATAGTGTCCTTAGATGCACAAAAGTTTTTAATTTGTGTGAGGTCCAATTTGTCCAACTTTGCTCTTGCTGCCTGTACATATCTTGGTGGCATATTCAAGAAGTTGTCAAATCCAGTGTTGTGAAGTTTCTGTCCTATGTTTTTTCCTAAAAGTTTTAGCTTTTCTCTTAAGATATTTTGATCAATTTTGAGTTAATTTCTGTATATAGTGTTAAGCAGGGGTCCAATCCTATTCTATGGTATGTAAAGATCCAGTTTTCTCAGCATCATTTGTTGTAGAGACTGTCCTTTCCCCATTGAATAGTCTTGGAACCCTTGTGGGAAATCATTTGGCCATTTAGGCAAGAGATTATGCCTGGGCTGTTATTCTATTTCATTGGTCTATATATCTGTCTTCATACCAGTACCACACTATTTTTTATTACTGTAACTTTGAAATAAGTTTTGAAATCAGGAAATATGAGTCCTCCAACTCTATTCTTTTTCAAGATTATTTTGGCTATTCTGGTTCTCTTGAGATTTCTATGATTTTTAGGATGGATTTATCTCTTTCAGCAAAAATCTCATTGGAATTTGGATAAAGATTGCATTGAATCTCTGCATCATTTTTGGCAGCATTTTCATCTTAACAATACTATGCTCCAAATTTATGAGCATGGGATGTTTTTCCATTTTTTTGTATGTCTTTCTAAATTCCCTTCAGTAATATTTTGTAGTTGCCATTGTAGAAGTCTTTCACCTCTTTGGTTAAGTTAATTTCTAAGTATTTTATTCTTTTAAATGCTATTGTTAATAAAATCATTTTTCTAATTTCTTTTTCAGATTGCTTACTATGAGTTTTTAGAAACACAACTGATTTTCATGTGTTGACTTTTATCTTGCTACTTTACTGAATTCACTTAAGTAAGGGTTCATTTCAGTAACAGGATTTGTGTTTTTGTATGTGGGTGTAATCTTTACGATTTTCTACAATATAAGATTATATCACCTGTGAACAGAGATCATTTTACTTCTTCCTTTCCAACTTAGATGCATTTTTCTTATTTATTTATCTTGCCTATTTGCCCTTGCTAGACCTTTCATATTATGCTGAACAGAAGTGGAGAAAGTAAACATCATTGCCTTGCTCCTTATATTAGAGGAAAAACTTTCAGCCCTTTACCATTTAGTATGATATTTGCTGTGAGTTGTTCATATACAGCTTTTTAATATACTGAAATAATTTTCTTCTATCCCTATTGTATCGAATGTTTTTGTTATGAAAGTGTGTTGCATTTTGTCAGATACTTTTTCTATACTAAATAAGATTATCATTTTTTCCTTCATTCTGTTAATGAGTTGGTTGATTTTCATATGTTGAACCATTCTTCCATTCCAGAAAACAAACCCACTTGATTATGATGTACAATTATTTAATATGCTGCAGAATTTTGTTTGATAGTATTTTGATGAGGACTTTTACATCAATTTTTATAAGGCACATTGGTCTATAGTTTTGTTTTCTTGTAGTGTCTTTGTCTGGCTTCTATATCAGACCAATGCTGGCCTTATAGAATAAATTGGGAAGTGATCCCTTTTTTTCAATATTTTAGAGAACTTTGAGAAGAATTGGGATTAACTCCTTTTTAAATGTTTGGTACAATTTACCAATGAAGTCATCAGGACTAGGACTTCTTTTATTGTGATTTTTTTTTGATTACTGATTCAACTTCCTAGTTATAGACCTATTCTGATCTATTCTGTTTCTTTGTGATTTAGTCTTTGTAGGTGTTATGAATTAAGTTTTTAAAAGTTATATTTGAATTCCTAATTCCCCATGTGACTCTGTTTGAAGACAGAGCCCTTAGAAGATTATTAAAGTTAAATGCTAATTAAGGTTAAATTAAGGGTGTGGCCCTAATAAGACTTGTGCACTAATGAGATTAGTGACCTTTTAAGAAGGAGAGAGAGAGAGGCTTTCTGTGAGCAAAAAGGAAAGGCCATATGAGGACGTAGTGAGAAGACTGCCACCTGCAAGCCAGAAAAAGAGTCCTCACAAGGAATTGAACCAGCTAGCAACTTAATTTTAGACTTCCCAGCAAGAACCATGAGAAAAAAATTTCTGTTGCTTAAACCACTCAATGTAGGGTATTTTGTTATGACAGCTCAAGCAAACTATTAAACAAAGTTTTGTGTTTCTAGGAATTTGTCCATTTCATCCAGGTTACCCAATTTGTTGAGATATAATTGTACATAGAATTTCCTTATAAACCATGTTTGCTTCTGTTAAAACAGTAGTAATATTTTCATTTTCATTTCTGATTTTGGTCATCTGAGCCTTCTCTGTTTTGTTTTTAGTTAATCTAGTTAAATTTTTCTCAATTTCACAGATCTTTTCGAAAAATCAACTTTTAGTTTTGGTAATTTTATCTATTTTTTTTTTAATTCTTGATTTCATTGATCTCTGCTCCAATTTCCCATTCCTTCTGCTAGCTTTGAGATTTTGCTTTCTTCTTTTTAAGTTTTCAACTTAGAATGTGGATTTGAGGGTTTTGTTTTGCTTTGTTTTGTTTTTGTTTTTTGAGTTGGAGGACTCACTTTGTCACTCAGGCTGGAGTGCCGTGGCACCAACACAGCTCACTGTAGTCTTGATATCCTGGGTTCAGGCAATTCTCCTTCCTCAGTCTCCTGAGTAGGTGGGAATACAAGCATGTGCTACAATGCCTGGCTAATTTTTTTGACTGTTTGTAAAGATGAAGTCTTACTAGTTTTCCCAAACTGATCTTGAGCAAGTCCTGGACTCAAGCGATTCCCCTAACGCAGCCTCCCAAAATGCTGGAACGACAAGTGTTAGTCACTATACCTAGGTGTTGCTTTTTAATGTAGGCATCTATATTATAAATTTCTTTTGAACAGTGTTCTTGCTGCATTCCAAAAGTTTCAGTATATTGAATTTTAATTTTCGTTTATCTCTAAGTACTTCCTAATCCCCTTCTGATTGCTTCTTGATCCATTAGTTATTTGAAAGCGTGTTGTTTAATTTTTACAAGCTTGTAAATTGTCCAGTTTTCTTTTTATTACCGATTCTTTTTTTAACTACACCCAGTTTGGGTCAGAGAAGATACCTTGTAGGATAGTTAACGTTATTGAGACTTAGTTTGTGGACTAACATATAGTCCATCTTGGAAAATTTTCTATGTGTACTTAAGAGGAAATTTTTGTTGTTACTGAGTAGAATGTTTTGTATATTTTTATTAAATGTAGTTGGCTTATTGTGTTAAGTTCTCTATCTCTTATCTTCTGTAAGATTGTTCAGAATGGGGTATTGTGGAATACAATATTCTATTGTAGAACTGTCCAGCTACTGTAGAACTATTGCTCCCTTCAATTCTGTCAATTTTGTTTTCATATCTTTTAATAGTCTGTTAGGGGCGTAACTGTCATTGTAATATCTCCTTTCTATACTGAACATCTTACTAATATATAATGTCTTTATTTTGTAAACTTTTTAATTTAAAGTCTATTTTTTCTGTTATTAGTATAGCCACTTCTGCTCTCAATTGGTTACCATTTGCATGGAATCTCTTTTTTCATTTATTAATTTTTAATCTATTTGTGCCTTTGGATCTAAAATTTATCTCCTGGAGACAGCATATAGTTGAATCAATTTTTAAATCTATTCTACCATTTGTGCCCATTGATTGGGGAGTTATTCTATTTATATTTAAAGTGATTACTGATAAGAAGGGACTTACTTCTGCCATTTTGCCATTGTTTTCTATATAGTTTATAGCTTTTGCCTCTCATTTTCTGCATTGCTATCTTCTTTTGTGTTTAGTTGATTTTTTTGTGGTGAAACATTTTAATTCTCATCGCATTTCTTTTTGTGTATATTCCATAACTAGGTTTTTGTGGTTACCATGGAGATTGCATTTAACATCCTAAATTTTTGGCACTCTAATTTGAATTTATACCAGCTTGAATTTAACAACATACAAAATTCTGCTTCTTTATTGCTCTGTTCCCACCTCTTTTCACTATTAATGTCACATGATTACGTTGTACAACCAAGGCATAAACTAACAGGTGTTGGTACGGTGCACTGATCCCTTAAATTATACAGAAAATAAAATATGGAGTTGCAAATTATTGCAAAAATTACAATAATACTAACTTTTATACTAATAATTGTTTTATAATGTATTAGTCTCTTAACTTATAACAGGAAACAAAAAGTGGAGTTACAAACCATTGCTGCAATAACACTAGCTTTTATAATTGCCCATGTATTTACCTGTATTTATTTGTAAGGCTTTGAGTTATTATCTGTTGTCCTTTCATCTTAAACTGCAAGATTACCTTTAACATGTCTTTTTCTTTCGATTTTAATAACATATTTAATCTCATCCAATATATTTGCATCATGATTTTGACAAATAATCAATGCAATTCTTATGTACAACATGATGTTTTGAAGTATGCATACATTATGAGATGATTAAGTCTAGCCAGTTAACAAATGCACAACCTAGCATAATTATCGTTTTGGTGGTAAGAGCACTTAACTACATCCATTCTCTTAGCATGTTTTCAGAAAACAATATTTCAAAATTAACTACAGTCACTGTGCTGTGCAATAGCTCTCTTGAATTTATTCTTCTTATCTAACTGTAAATATATTTTCTTTGATCAACATGCCTCAATCCCCTCTCCACCCTAACCACTCCAGCCTCCATTCTAATCTCTACTTCTATGAGATAAACAATTTTTTGGATTTCACATAGGAGTGAGATCCTGTGGTATTAGTTTTTCTGTGCCTGGCTTATTTCACTTAACATAATATCCTCCATGTTTATTAGTTGTTCTTTTTATGACTGAATAGTATTCCATTGTGTATACCCACCACATTTTCTATATTCATTCATTTGTTAATGGATGCTCAGGTTGATTCCATACCTTGGTCATTGTGAACAGTGCTTCAATAAACATGGGAGTGCAAATATGTCTTTGACATATTGATTTTGTTCACTTTGGATATATATTCAGTAGTGGGATTGCTGCATCATGTGGGGTCTTTATATTTATTTTTTTTGGAGGAGCCTCCATAGTGTTTTTCATGATGACAGTACTAATTTACATTCCCACCAACAGTGTGCAAGGGTTTTCATTTCTTTACATACTTGCCAATTTTTTTTTTTTTTTGTCTTTTTGATAACTCCCTTTCTAATAAGTGCAAACTGATCTTGTTGTGGTTTGGGTTTGCATTTCCCTGATGATTAGTGATATTAAACATTTTTTCATGTACTTGTTTAAAGCATATGTATGCCTTGTTTTGAGTAATCTGTAGTCAGGTCCTTTGTGCATTTTATAATTGCGTTTTTCTCTTGCTAGTGAGTTGTAAGAGTTTCTTCTATATTTTGAATATTAGCCCCTTAACAGATGTATAGTTTCCATATATTTTCTCCTGTTTGTAGGTTATCTCTTCACTCTGTTGACTGTCTCCTTTTTTTTTTTTCTTTCTTTCTTTCTTTCTTTCTTTTTTTTTTTTTTTTGAGTTGGAGTCTCACTCTGTCGCCCAAACTAAAGTGC